>NW_025765009.1:149708-297904 GCF_003918875.1 Haliotis rubra | reverse complement strand
AAACACAGTCAAACAAGCTGTACCTGGAGATACAAACACAGTCAAACAACAAGGCTGCTGTACCTGTACCTGAGATACACAAACACAGTCAAACAAGCTGTACCTGGAGATACAAACACAGTCAAACAAGCTGTACCTGGAGATACAAACACAGTCAAACAAGCTGTACCTGGAGATACAAACACTGGAGATCAAACAAGCTGTACCTGGAGATACAAACACAGTCAAACAAGCTGTACCTGGAGATACAAACACAGTCAAACAAGCTGTACCTGGAGAGATACTGAGAAAACAAACAAGTCAAACAAGCTGTACCTGGAGATACAAACACAGTCAAACAAGCTGTACCTGGAGATACAAACACAGTCAAACAAGCTGTACCTGGAGATACAAACACAGTCAAACAAGCTGTACCTGGAGATACAAACACAGTCAAACAAGCTGTACCTGGAGATACAAACACAATCAAACAAGCTGTACCTGGAGATACAAACACAGTCAAACAAGCTGTACCTGGAGATACAAACACAGTCAAACAAGCTGTACCTGGAGATACAAACACAGTCAAACAAGCTGTACCTGGAGATACAAACACAGTCAAACAAGCTGTACCTGGAGATACAAACACAGTCAAACAAGCTGTACCTGAAGATACAAACACAGTCAAACAAGCTGTACCTGGAGATACAAACAAACACATCAAACAAGCTGTACCTGGAGATACAAACACAGTCAAACAAGCTGTACCTGGAGATACAAACACAGTCAAACAAGCTGTACCTGGAGATACAAACACAATCAAACAAGCTGTACCTGGAGATACAAACACAGTCAAACAAGCTGTACCTGGAGATACAAACACAGTCAAACAAGCTGTACCTGGAGATACAAACACAGTCAAACAAGCTGTACCTGGAGATACAAACACAGTCAAACAAGCTGTACCTGAAGATACAAACACAGTCAAACAGGCTGTACCTGGAGATACAAACACAGTCAAACAAGCTGTACCTGGAGATACAAACACAGTCAAACAAGCTGTACCTGAAGATACAAACACAGTCAAACAAGCTGTACCTGGAGATACAAACACAATCAAACAAGCTGTACCTGGAGATACAAACACAGTCAAACAAGCTGTACCTGGAGATACAAACACAATCAAACAAGCTGTACCTGGAGATACAAACACAGTCAAACAAGCTGTACCTGGAGATACAAACACAGTCAAACAAGCTGTACCTGGAGATACAAACACAAGTCAAACAGCTGTACCTGGCTGTACCTGGAGATACAAACACAGTCAAACAAGCTGTACCTGGAGATACAAACAAACACAGTACCTGAAGATACAAACACAGTCAAAACAAGCAGATACAAACACAATCAAACAAGCTGTACCTGGAGATACAAACACAGTCAAACAAGCTGTACCTGGAGATACAAACACAGTCAAACAAGCTGTACCTGGAGATACAAACACAGTCAAACAAGCTGTACCTGGAGATACAAACACAGTCAAACAAGCTGTACCTGGAGATACAAACACAGTCAAACAAGCTGTACCTGGAGATACAAACACAGTCAAACAAGCTGTACCTGGAGATACAAACACAATCAAACAAGCTGTACCTGGAGATACAAACACAGTCAAACAAGCTGTACCTGGAGATACAAACACAGTCAAACAAGCTGTACCTGGAGATACAAACACAGTCAAACAAGCTGTACCTGGAGCTGTACCTGGAGATACAAACACAGTCAAACAAGCTGTACCTGGAGATACAAACACAGTCAAACAAGCTGTACCTGGAGATACAAACACAGTCAAACAAGCTGTACCTGGAGATACAAACACAGTCAAACAAGCTGTACCTGGAGATACAAACACAGTCAAACAAGCTGTACCTGGAGATACAAACACAGTCAAACAAGCTGTACCTGGAGATACAAACACAATCAAACAAGCTGTACCTGGAGATACAAACACAATCAAACAAGCTGTACCTGGAGATACAAACACAGTCAAACAAGCTGTACCTGGAGATACAAACACAGTCAAACAAGCTGTACCTGGAGATACAAACACAATCAAACAAGCTGTACCTGGAGATACAAACACAGTCAAACAAGCTGTACCTGAAGATACAAACACAGTCAAACAAGCTGTACCTGGAGATACAAACACAGTCAAACAAGCTGTACCTGGAGATACAAACACAGTCAAACAAGCTGTACCTGGAGATACAAACACAGTCAAACAAGCTGTACCTGGAGATACAAACACAATCAAACAAGCTGTACCTGGAGATACAAACACAGTCAAACAAGCTGTACCTGGAGATACAAACACAGTCAAACAAGCTGTACCTGGAGATACAAACACAGTCAAACAAGCTGTACCTGGAGATACAAACACAGTCAAACAGGCTGTACCTGGAGATACAAACACAATCAAACAGGCTGTACCTGGAGATACAAACACAGTCAAACAAGCTGTACCTGGAGATACAAACACAGTCAAACAAGCTGTACCTGGAGATACAAACACAGTCAAACAAGCTGTACCTGGAGATACAAACACAATCAAACAAGCTGTACCTGGAGATACAAACACAGTCAAACAAGCTGTACCTGGAGATACAAACACAGTCAAACAAGCTGTACCTGGAGATACAAACACAGTCAAACAAGCTGTACCTGGAGATACAAACACAGTCAAACAAGCTGTACCTGGAGATACAAACACAGTCAAACAAGCTGTACCTGGAGATACAAACACAGATCAAACAAGCTGTACCTGGAGATACAAACACAGTCAAACAAGCTGTACCTGGAGATACAAACACAGTCAAACAAGCTGTACCTGGAGATACAAACACAGTCAAACAAGCTGTACCTGGAGATACAAACACAGTCAAACAAGCTGTACCTGGAGATACAAACACAGTCAAACAAGCTGTACCTGGAGATACAAACACAGTCAAACAAGCTGTACCTGGAGATACAAACACAGTCAAACAAGCTGTACCTGGAGATACAAACACAGTCAAACAAGCTGTACCTGGAGATACAAACACAGTCAAACAAGCTGTACCTGGAGATACAAACACAGTCAAAAACAAGCTGTACCTGAAGATACAAACACAGTCAAACAAGCTGTACCTGGAGATACAAACACAGTCAAACAAGCTGTACCTGGAGATACAAACACAGTCAAACAAGCTGTACCTGGAGATACAAACACAGTCAAACAAGCTGTACCTGGAGATACAAACACAGTCAAACAAGCTGTACCTGGAGATACAAACACAGTCAAACAGCTGTACCTGGAGATACAAACACAGTCAAACAAGCTGTACCTGGAGATACAAACACAGTCAAACAAGCTGTACCTGGAGATACAAACACAGTCAAACAAGCTGTACCTGGAGATACAAACACAGTCAAACAAGCTGTACCTGGAGATACAAACACAGTCAAACAAGCTGTACCTGGAGATACAAACACAGTCAAACAAGCTGTCAAACAAGTTGTACCTGGAGATACAAACACAGTCAAACAAGCTGTACCTGGAGATACAAACACAGTCAAACAAGCTGTACCTGGAGATACAAACACAGTCAAACAAGCTGTACCTGGAGATACAAACACAGTCAAACAAGCTGTACCTGGAGATACAAACACAGTCAAACAAGCTGTACCTGGAGATACAAACACAGTCAAACAAGCTGTACCTGGAGATACAAACACAGTCAAACAAGCTGTACCTGGAGATACAAACACAGTCAAACAAGCTGTACCTGGAGATACAAACACAGTCAAACAAGCTGTACCTGGAGATACAAACACAGTCAAACAAGCTGTACCTGGAGATACAAACACAGTCAAACAAGCTGTACCTGGAGATACAAACACAGTCAAACAAGCTGTACCTGGAGATACAAACACAGTCAAACAAGCTGTACCTGGAGATACAAACACAGTCAAACAAGCTGTACCTGGAGATACAAACACAGTCAAACAAGCTGTACCTGGAGATACAAACACAGTCAAACAAGCTGTACCTGGAGATACAAACAAACACAGTCAAACAAGCTGTACCTGGAGATACAAACACAGTCAAACAAGCTGTACCTGGAGATACAAACACAGTCAAACAAGCTGTACCTGGAGATACAAACACAATCAAACAAGCTGTACCTGGAGATACAAACACAGTCAAACAAGCTGTACCTGGAGATACAAACACAGTCAAACAAGCTGTACCTGGAGATACAAACACAGTCAAACAAGCTGTACCTGGAGATACAAACACAGTCAAACAAGCTGTACCTGGAGATACAAACACAGTCAAACAAGCTGTACCTGGAGATACAAACACAGTCAAACAAGCTGTACCTGGAGATACAAACACAGTCAAACAAGCTGTACCTGGAGATACAAACACAGTCAAACAAGCTGTACCTGGAGATACAAACACAGTCAAACAAGCTGTACCTGGAGATACAAACACAGTCAAACAAGCTGTACCTGAAGATACAAACACAGTCAAACAAGCTGTACCTGGAGATACAAACACAGTCAAACAAGCTGTACCTGGAGATACAAACACAGTCAAACAAGCTGTACCTGGAGATACAAACACAGTCAAACAAGCTGTACCTGGAGATACAAACACAGTCAAACAAGCTGTACCTGGAGATACAAACACAGTCAAACAAGCTGTACCTGAGAGATACAAACACAGTCAAACAAGCTGTACCTGGAGATACAAACACAGTCAAACAAGCTGTACCTGGAGAGAAACACAGTCAAACAAACACAGTCAAAAGTCAAACAGCTGTACCTGGAGATACAAACACAGTCAAACAAGCTGTACCTGGAGATACAAAACACAGTCAAACAAGCTGTACCTGGAGATACAAACACAGTCAAACAAGCTGTACCTGGAGATACAAACACAGTCAAACAAGCTGTACCTGGAGATACAAACACAGTCAAACAAGCTGTACCTGAAGATACAAACACAGTCAAACAAGCTGTACCTGGAGATACAAACACAGTCAAACAAGCTGTACCTGGAGATACAAACACAGTCAAACAAGCTGTACCTGGAGATACAAACACAATCAAACAAGCTGTACCTGGAGATACAAACACAGTCAAACAAGCTGTACCTGGAGATACAAACACAGTCAAACAAGCTGTACCTGGAGATACAAACACAGTCAAACAGGCTGTACCTGGAGATACAAACACAGTCAAACAAGCTGTACCTGGAGATACAAACACAGTCAAACAAGCTGTACCTGGAGATACAAACACAGTCAAACAAGCTGTACCTGGAGATACAAACACAGTCAAACAAGCTGTACCTGGAGATACAAACACAGTCAAACAAGCTGTACCTGGAGATACAAACACAGTCAAACAAGCTGTACCTGGAGATACAAACACAGTCAAACAAGCTGTACCTGGAGATACAAACACAGTCAAACAAGCTGTACCTGGAGATACAAACACAATCAAACAAGCTGTACCTGGAGATACAAACACAGTCAAACAAGCTGTACCTGGAGATACAAACACAGTCAAACAAGCTGTACCTGGAGATACAAACACAGTCAAACAAGCTGTACCTGGAGATACAAACACAGTCAAACAAGCTGTACCTGGAGATACAAACACAGTCAAACAAGCTGTACCTGAAGATACAAACACAGTCAAACAAGCTGTACCTGGAGATACAAACACAATCAAACAAGCTGTACCTGGAGATACAAACACAGTCAAACAAGCTGTACCTGGAGATACAAACACAGTCAAACAAGCTGTACCTGGAGATACAAACACAGTCAAACAAGCTGTACCTGGAGATACAAACACAGTCAAACAAGCTGTACCTGGAGATACAAACACAATCAAACAAGCTGTACCTGGAGATACAAACACAGTCAAACAAGCTGTACCTGAAGATACAAACACAGTCAAACAAGCTGTACCTGGAGATACAAACACAGTCAAACAAGCTGTACCTGAAGATACAAACACAGTCAAACAAGCTGTACCTGGAGATACAAACACAGTCAAACAAGCTGTACCTGGAGATACAAACACAGTCAAACAAGCTGTACCTGGAGATACAAACACAGTCAAACAAGCTGTACCTGGAGATACAAACACAGTCAAACAAGCTGTACCTGGAGATACAAACACAGTCAAACAAGCTGTACCTGGAGATACAAACACAATCAAACAAGCTGTACCTGGAGATACAAACACAGTCAAACAAGCTGTACCTGGAGATACAAACACAGTCAAACAAGCTGTACCTGGAGATACAAACACAGTCAAACAAGCTGTACCTGGAGATACAAACACAGTCAAACAAGCTGTACCTGGAGATACAAACACAGTCAAACAAGCTGTACCTGGAGATACAAACACAGTCAAACAAGCTGTACCTGGAGATACAAACACAGTCAAACAAGCTGTACCTGGAGATACAAACACAGTCAAACAAGCTGTACCTGGAGATACAAACACAGTCAAACAAGCTGTACCTGGAGATACAAACACAGTCAAACAAGCTGTACCTGGAGATACAAACACAATCAAACAAGCTGTACCTGGAGATACAAACACAGTCAAACAAGCTGTACCTGGAGATACAAACACAGTCAAACAAGCTGTACCTGGAGATACAAACACAGTCAAACAAGCTGTACCTGGAGATACAAACACAGTCAAACAAGCTGTACCTGGAGATACAAACACAGTCAAACAAGCTGTACCTGAAGATACAAACACAGTCAAACAAGCTGTACCTGAAGATACAAACACAGTCAAACAAGCTGTACCTGGAGATACAAACACAGTCAAACAAGCTGTACCTGAAGATACAAACACAGTCAAACAGGCTGTACCTGGAGATACAAACACAATCAAACAAGCTGTACCTGGAGATACAAACACAGTCAAACAAGCTGTACCTGGAGATACAAACACAATCAAACAAGCTGTACCTGGAGATACAAACACAGTCAAACAAGCTGTACCTGGAGATACAAACACAGTCAAACAAGCTGTACCTGGAGATACAAACACAATCAAACAGGCTGTACCTGGAGATACAAACACAGTCAAACAAGCTGTACCTGGAGATACAAACACAGTCAAACAAGCTGTACCTGGAGATACAAACACAGTCAAACAAGCTGTACCTGGAGATACAAACACAGTCAAACAAGCTGTACCTGGAGATACAAACACAGTCAAACAAGCTGTACCTGGAGATACAAACACAGTCAAACAAGCTGTACCTGGAGATACAAACACAGTCAAACAAGCTGTACCTGAAGATACAAACACAATCAAACAAGCTGTACCTGGAGATACAAACACAATCAAACAAGCTGTACCTGGAGATACAAACACAGTCAAACAAGCTGTACCTGAGATACAAACACAATCAAACAAGCTGTACCTGGAGATACAAACACAGTCAAACAAGCTGTACCTGGAGATACAAACACAATCAAACAAGCTGTACCTGGAGATACAAACACAGTCAAACAAGCTGTACCTGAAGATACAAACACAGTCAAACAAGCTGTACCTGGAGATACAAACACAATCAAACAAGCTGTACCTGGAGATACAAACACAGTCAAACAAGCTGTACCTGGAGATACAAACACAGTCAAACAGGCTGTACCTGAAGATACAAACACAGTCAAACAAGCTGTACCTGGAGATACAAACACAGTCAAACAAGCTGTACCTGGAGATACAAACACAGTCAAACAGGCTGTACCTGGAGATACAAACACAGTCAAACAAGCTGTACCTGAAGATACAAACACAGTCAAACAGGCTGTACCTGGAGATACAAACACAGTCAAACAAGCTGTACCTGGAGATACAAACACAGTCAAACAAGCTGTACCTGGAGATACAAACACAGTCAAACAAGCTGTACCTGGAGATACAAACACAGTCAAACAAGCTGTACCTGGAGATACAAACACAGTCAAACAAGCTGTACCTGGAGATACAAACACAGTCAAACAAGCTGTACCTGGAGATACAAACACAATCAAACAAGCTGTACCTGGAGATACAAACACAATCAAACAAGCTGTACCTGGAGATACAAACACAGTCAAACAAGCTGTACCTGGAGATACAAACACAGTCAAACAAGCTGTACCTGGAGATACAAACACAGTCAAACAAGCTGTACCTGGAGATACAAACACAGTCAAACAAGCTGTACCTGAAGATACAAACACAGTCAAACAAGCTGTACCTGAAGATACAAACACAGTCAAACAAGCTGTACCTGGAGATACAAACACAGTCAAACAAGCTGTACCTGAAGATACAAACACAGTCAAACAAGCTGTACCTGAAGATACAAACACAGTCAAACAAGCTGTACCTGGAGATACAAACACAGTCAAACAAGCTGTACCTGGAGATACAAACACAATCAAACAAGCTGTACCTGGAGATACAAACACAATCAAACAAGCTGTACCTGAAGATACAAACACAGTCAAACAAGCTGTACCTGGAGATACAAACACAGTCAAACAAGCTGTACCTGGAGATACAAACACAGTCAAACAAGCTGTACCTGGAGATACAAACACAGTCAAACAAGCTGTACCTGGAGATACAAACACAGTCAAACAAGCTGTACCTGGAGATACAAACACAATCAAACAAGCTGTACCTGGAGATACAAACACAGTCAAACAAGCTGTACCTGGAGATACAAACACAGTCAAACAAGCTGTACCTGGAGATACAAACACAGTCAAACAAGCTGTACCTGGAGATACAAACACAGTCAAACAAGCTGTACCTGGAGATACAAACACAGTCAAACAAGCTGTACCTGAAGATACAAACACAGTCAAACAAGCTGTACCTGGAGATACAAACACAATCAAACAAGCTGTACCTGGAGATACAAACACAGTCAAACAAGCTGTACCTGGAGATACAAACACAGTCAAACAAGCTGTACCTGGAGATACAAACACAGTCAAACAAGCTGTACCTGGAGATACAAACACAGTCAAACAAGCTGTACCTGGAGATACAAACACAGTCAAACAAGCTGTACCTGGAGATACAAACACAGTCAAACAAGCTGTACCTGGAGATACAAACACAGTCAAACAAGCTGTACCTGGAGATACAAACACAGTCAAACAAGCTGTACCTGGAGATACAAACACAGTCAAACAAGCTGTACCTGGAGATACAAACACAGTCAAACAAGCTGTACCTGGAGATACAAACACAGTCAAACAAGCTGTACCTGGAGATACAAACACAGTCAAACAAGCTGTACCTGGAGATACAAACACAGTCAAACAAGCTGTACCTGGAGATACAAACACAGTCAAACAAGCTGTACCTGGAGATACAAACACAGTCAAACAAGCTGTACCTGGAGATACAAACACAGTCAAACAAGCTGTACCTGGAGATACAAACACAGTCAAACAAGCTGTACCTGGAGATACAAACACAGTCAAACACAGTCAAACAAGCTGTACCTGGAGATACAAACACAGTCAAACAAGCTGTACCTGGAGATACAAACACAATCAAACAAGCTGTACCTGGAGATACAAACACAGTCAAACAAGCTGTACCTGGAGATACAAACACAGTCAAACAAGCTGTACCTGGAGATACAAACACAGTCAAACAAGCTGTACCTGAAGATACAAACACAATCAAACAAGCTGTACCTGAAGATACAAACACAGTCAAACAAGCTGTACCTGGAGATACAAACACAGTCAAACAGGCTGTACCTGGAGATACAAACACAATCAAACAAGCTGTACCTGGAGATACAAACACAGTCAAACAAGCTGTACCTGGAGATACAAACACAGTCAAACAAGCTGTACCTGAAGATACAAACACAGTCAAACAAGCTGTACCTGAAGATACAAACACAGTCAAACAAGCTGTACCTGAAGATACAAACACAGTCAAACAAGCTGTACCTGAAGATACAAACACAATCAAACAAGCTGTACCTGAAGATACAAACACAGTCAAACAAGCTGTACCTGAAGATACAAACACAGTCAAACAAGCTGTACCTGAAGATACAAACACAGTCAAACAAGCTGTACCTGGAGATACAAACACAATCAAACAAGCTGTACCTGAAGATACAAACACAGTCAAACAAGCTGTACCTGGAGATACAAACACAGTCAAACAAGCTGTACCTGGAGATACAAACACAATCAAACAAGCTGTACCTGGAGATACAAACACAATCAAACAAGCTGTACCTGGAGATACAAACACAATCAAACAAGCTGTACCTGGAGATACAAACACAGTCAAACAAGCTGTACCTGGAGATACAAACACAATCAAACAAGCTGTACCTGGAGATACAAACACAGTCAAACAAGCTGTACCTGAAGATACAAACACAGTCAAACAAGCTGTACCTGAAGATACAAACACAGTCAAACAAGCTGTACCTGAAGATACAAACACAGTCAAACAAGCTGTACCTGAAGATACAAACACAGTCAAACAAGCTGTACCTGGAGATACAAACACAGTCAAACAAGCTGTACCTGGAGATACAAACACAGTCAAACAAGCTGTACCTGGAGATACAAACACAGTCAAACAAGCTGTACCTGGAGATACAAACACAATCAAACAAGCTGTACCTGGAGATACAAACACAGTCAAACAAGCTGTACCTGGAGATACAAACACAATCAAACAAGCTGTACCTGGAGATACAAACACAGTCAAACAAGCTGTACCTGGAGATACAAACACAGTCAAACAAGCTGTACCTGGAGATACAAACACAGTCAAACAAGCTGTACCTGGAGATACAAACACAGTCAAACAAGCTGTACCTGGAGATACAAACACAGTCAAACAAGCTGTACCTGGAGATACAAACACAGTCAAACAAGCTGTACCTGGAGATACAAACACAGTCAAACAAGCTGTACCTGGAGATACAAACACAATCAAACAAGCTGTACCTGGAGATACAAACACAATCAAACAAGCTGTACCTGGAGATACAAACACAGTCAAACAAGCTGTACCTGGAGATACAAACACAGTCAAACAAGCTGTACCTGGAGATACAAACACAATCAAACAAGCTGTACCTGGAGATACAAACACAGTCAAACAAGCTGTACCTGGAGATACAAACACAGTCAAACAAGCTGTACCTGGAGATACAAACACAGTCAAACAAGCTGTACCTGGAGATACAAACACAGTCAAACAAGCTGTACCTGGAGATACAAACACAGTCAAACAAGCTGTACCTGGAGATACAAACACAGTCAAACAAGCTGTACCTGGAGATACAAACACAGTCAAACAAGCTGTACCTGGAGATACAAACACAGTCAAACAAGCTGTACCTGAGATACAAACACAGTCAAACAAGCTGTACCTGGAGATACAAACACAGTCAAACAAGCTGTACCTGGAGATACAAACACAATCAAACAAGCTGTACCTGGAGATACAAACACAGTCAAACAAGCTGTACCTGGAGATACAAACACAGTCAAACAAGCTGTACCTGGAGATACAAACACAGTCAAACAAGCTGTACCTGGAGATACAAACACAGTCAAACAGGCTGTACCTGGAGATACAAACACAGTCAAACAAGCTGTACCTGGAGATACAAACACAGTCAAACAAGCTGTACCTGGAGATACAAACACAATCAAACAAGCTGTACCTGGAGATACAAACACAATCAAACAAGCTGTACCTGGAGATACAAACACAGTCAAACAAGCTGTACCTGGAGATACAAACACAGTCAAACAAGCTGTACCTGGAGATACAAACACAGTCAAACAAGCTGTACCTGGAGATACAAACACAGTCAAACAAGCTGTACCTGGAGATACAAACACAGTCAAACAAGCTGTACCTGGAGATACAAACACAATCAAACAAGCTGTACCTGGAGATACAAACACAATCAAACAAGCTGTACCTGGAGATACAAACACAGTCAAACAAGCTGTACCTGGAGATACAAACACAGTCAAACAAGCTGTACCTGGAGATACAAACACAATCAAACAAGCTGTACCTGGAGATACAAACACAGTCAAACAAGCTGTACCTGGAGATACAAACACAGTCAAACAAGCTGTACCTGAAGATACAAACACAGTCAAACAAGCTGTACCTGAAGATACAAAACACAGTCAAACAAGCTGTACCTGGAGATACAAACACAATCAAACAAGCTGTACCTGGAGATACAAACACAATCAAACAAGCTGTACCTGGAGATACAAACACAGTCAAACAAGCTGTACCTGGAGATACAAACAGTCAAACAAGCTGTACCTGGAGATACAAACACAATCAAACAAGCTGTACCTGGAGATACAAACACAGTCAAACAAGCTGTACCTGGAGATACAAACACAGTCAAACAAGCTGTACCTGGAGATACAAACACAGTCAAACAGGCTGTACTTGGAGATACAAACAGTCAAACAGGCTGTACCTAGAGATACAAACACAGTCAAACAAGCTGTACCTGGAGATACAAACACAACAAGTGTTTTCCACTGATATGGCAATGTCCCCCGCTGCTAAAGAATGGAATATCTATATTTACTACTTTTTATTTTTTGGTCACATACAAGATGCCTGAAATGACTGGTGTCTGCATAATCACCCAATGTAGCTGTCAACATACTTGAAAACATTGGGTGCAATGTTTTATGAGATATCGCCTTTAAAAAGCGGTCAAAGTATCGTGGTGACCTTGAAGATAAGGTCAAGGTCACCCAAATAAACTGGTGTCTGTGTAATACCCCAATGTAAACTGTCACCAAATTTGAAGACATTGGGCACAACAGTCCATGAGATATCGCGTTAACAAGAGTTAAAAGTGTGAAAAGTGTCGTGGTGACCTTGAAGATAAGGTCAAGGTCACCAAAATAAACTGGTGTCTGCGTAATCCCCCAATGTAGGCTGTCACCAAATTTGAAGACATTGGGTACAACAGTGCATGAGATATCACGTTAACAAGACTTTGAAAAGTGGTCAGTGTCGTGGTGACCTTGAAAATAAGGTCATGGTCACCCAAATCGACTGGTGTCTGCGTAATCTCCCAATGTAGGCTGTCACCAAATTTGAAGACATTGGGTACAACAGTTCATCAGATATCGAGTGAACAAGAATCGGGACGTACGTACGGACGCCGCTGAATACACAGTCCCCCGTTCCGCGTTGTGGGCGGGGGACAATCAAACAAGCTGTACCTGGACACACAAACAGTCAAACAAGCCAAGCATAGACACAAAAACACACTTTTTCTTCTGTGGCCCTAAATGTATCTACTTACACACAACGTCTAACATCTGGATCATCAGCGTTCTCCAGCAGGTTAATTCCAAACTGTATACACTCTTTACAGAGTGGCAGGAATGTTTCATCACCCACACTCCTTGCGAGCACTCCTAGGGTATCTGAGAGGAAAAACACATAGAATGAGCCTCGCCAGGAAGTAGAATTCCTCACTTAGCCAGTGTATCATTCCTCCATTGTTTTAGGATAAATACACCCAAAACATTCATGAAGACAGCATCGCTTAGAAACTGAAGCATAGTGCACTGCACTTAAAACAGCGTTGAAATCATATTACTCTTACGAAGGAGGGGGTGGTGGGGTAGCCTAGTGGTTAAAGCGTTTGCTCGTCAGACCTTGGTTTGATCCCCCACATGGGTACAATGTGTGAAGCCCATTTGTGTTGTCCCCCACTGTGATGTTGCTGGAATATTACTAAAAGCAGTGTAAAACTAAACTCACTCACTTACAAGAGAGATGGTAGCTATGGAGGTGGTCTATGGGGATCAGGGTATACATTCAAACCGAATAAATACACAATACCTTTATCAAGGATGGAAACAATGATGCAGTCTGACAGAGGAGGAAACACTTACTATTTGGTTGAAATTATTTAACAATAACAAAAGTTGTAAATGCAACAGTCAACTCCTATTTCAACTATGAGAAACTTCCATTTTAACTGTGTAGCTATATACTATCGTACCTATAGTCTGTATCTGTAGTTTCCTCATGTCCTCATTGTCGACGGCAGTGAGGTAAACTTTGAAGTGATCCATCACCTCAGGGAAGTATGGCACCAGACCCTCCTTGGCTGCCAGAGCTGAAGGAACAAAACACAAGTGGAGATTGAGGGTTTGATCTACAGAGCACCATATGGGTCTTAGGGTGATGTACAGGGCATGGTTTGGGGTGTGGGGGTGATCTACAAGGCAGGTAGAGGTGTGGGGGCTGGGGGTGCTATACTGGGCAATCTGTGGGGGTAGAGGTGATCTGGGGGCTGGGGGTGATCTACAGAGCATGGTGTGGGGCATGGTACTTGGGGCAATCTGGGGGTAGAGGTGATCTGCTGGGGGGCAATATGGGGGCTGGGGGTACAAGGCATGAGGGGGCTATACTGGGCATCTGGGGGCAGGGATCTGATGTACAGAGCATGGTATAGGGGCTGGGGGTGAGGACACTACAATCTGTTGGGCACCATATGGGGGGCTGGAGTTGATGTACAGAGCATGGTGTGGGGGCATGGTGTAGGGGCTGGGGGTAATCTGTGGGGCACCATGTGGGGACTGGGGGTAATCTGTAGGGCTGGGGGGTGTTATACTTGGCAATCTATGGGGGTAGGGGATCTTCAGGGCATGGCGTGGGGGGCTGGGGTGATCTACAGGGCACAGGGTGGGGGCTGGAGGGGTTATACTTGGCAATCTATGGGGGTAGGTGATCTACAGGGCATGGTGTGGGGGCTGGAGGTATTATACTTGGCAATCTATGGGGGTAGGCATGATCTTCAGGGCATGGTGTGGGGGCTGAGGGGTGATCTACAGAGCATGGTGTGGGGGCTGGAGGTATTATACAGAGCAATGTATGGGGGTGGGGTGATCTTCAGGGCATGGTGTGGGGGCTGAGGGTGATCTACAGGGCATGGCGTGGGGGCTGGAGGTATTATACTTGGCAATCTATGGGGGGGTGATCTACAGGGCATGGCGGGGGCTGGAGGGTTATACTTGGCAATCTGTCCAGGGGGTAAGAGTGGTCAACAGGGCATGGTGTGGGGGCTGGGGGTGATCTTCAGGGCTGGGGGTGATCTACAGGGCACGGGGTGGGGATTACCGAGATCAATCAGTCACTGCGGGTTCGGGAAATCTGTAGAAAATATTGTGGGGGCAGGAGGTTTCACAGGAAGAGATGCTGAAGGGGATGCAGGAAGAAGACGAAGGACACAGTGTGGGGCTGGACATAGGGCACTGGGCTGGGGCAGGGGCTACTCCAGAGGGTCAGAAAGACTCACCTGCAGCTCCTAGTGCACTGATGGCCAGCTCCTTGGCTCTCATCGATGGGGAACTCTTCAACACCGTCAACAGGTGCTCCATCAGGTTCGGCAAGAAAGGAAGAATTTCTTTTTCTGAAAATCACAAAGGTTACAATTGCTTCCAGGACACTGATGTCATAAATACAGACCACTCAGACCATGACCTTTAGGGGTGAGTGAACATTGCTTTTCGACATCGATATTTACATAGATAACAAAGAACAAAACCATGTATGAAACCAAACCATTAACTTGTAGTCCCAGCAAATTCAGAAGTTTACATCTGGCTCCAAGCATAATTTGGAGTTCAGTGCTGGACTCCTTCCTGCGCCTGGATTGAACAGAATTTTCTGATGCCAGACAAGGACTGATGATTGAACAGAATTTTACAGCAACATCAATGCTGGGGACACCAGAAATGGGCTCAGGCTTCGAACCAGACAATGACTAAAGTTAGCCATTAGGCTGACTACTACTAAAGTTTGACTACTATTCACAGATTTTCAATAAACATTTCCAGGGCTTAGTAGCTCTTGGTGAGACCCTTTAGGGTTCTTGTCGGCCTCTTGTGTAGCAATACGACCAAGATACTGGAACAACAGGGGAGTAACTCCGAGGCAAACTTGCTGATGTTTGGCTGTGATGGAGAAAGGAATAAACATTTAAGTTTTAATTTTTGACAGATTTAAATCTTCATCAATGTCTTCATCATCAATATTAAAAGGGACTGTATGCCATTGTTCAGTTAAACATTCAATTTCTCATGTACTACTGCACATTAGATTGTGTTGAAAGAATCATACTGCTTTTAATAACTGTTTGTTGCACTCAGAATTATTCCAGGTATCACGACAGTGCGCGGTCTTTACATGGGCAAGTGAGTGATATCATGAGCTTTCAGTTGACCCAATGGAGATACAATGATCCAATCAAGTCAAAAAGCCTGATCACCTGATCCAGTTAATCTCCTCTTAAAACAAAAAAGGATCAAAAGGACTAACAATTATGAGTGAAAACACTGAACAAATTCCACATTAGCAAATATGAGGTGAGGTGAGGTGAGGTGAGGTGAGGTGAGGTGAAATTGGGTTTAATGTCCATGCTTGAGAATATTTCGCTCATATGACGACATGCATGCGTGTGTATGTGTATGTGTATGTGCGGCTGCTTGTACTAGCCCAGTCTGAAGCTGGTTTTATAGTGCTAGCTCACTGAGATACCATGCCGCAGTGAAGCCTGAATACCCCACTCAGACACAGTATACTGACTCCGAGCCGACCAGTCCTTGATGTACCCATTAATGCTGAGAGCCAGGCAGGGACCAACAAGTACCATATATTAAAGTCTTTTGGTATGACGCCGTCGGGATCGATCTTCCCTCCTCAGCGACCTTCCTACCTCTCGGAGGCGCTCTAACCACTATTGAAATCCCAGCATGCACTGTCAAAACAACTATCTCTGCCATTCAGCAAATATGAAATATCAAAAACAATTGTTAAATTTGTTGTTTAATGCACTGTCAAAACAACTATCTCTGCCATTTATTGACCACATCAGTTGTATCAGTCTACACCACAGGGATACTATGACATACATCAAAACCAGCCAATCTGCTAGTGCATTTGTTGTTTAATGTCACACTCAACCAATATTGGACCAGCTAAATAATATCTATAAATAATAGCCATTGAGTCTGGACCAGACAATCCAGTGACTGGCATCCCGGATATCAGTCTACACCACTGGGATACTATGACATACATCAACCAAGCCATTGAGTCTGGACCAGACAATCCAGTGACTGGCATCCCGGATATCAGTCTACACCACTGGGATACTATGACATACATCAACCAAGCCATTGAGTCTGACCACCCAATCGCATTAGTCGCCTCTTTCAACAAACATGGGTTGCTGAAGACTAATTCTAACCCTGATCTACATGGGTTCCAGCCAATCTGTGTTGCTATGGTTACCTGTAGATGCTCGGAGAACTGTCCCAGGGCAAACAGGGCCGAGTTTCTAACAATGGGATCGGGATCACTCAGGCCTTTACATACACACTGCAGGATTGCGTTCAGGTGTCTGGAGGTGGTAATAATAATAACATTTTCAGCTCCCTGGGGAGAATAAAACCATGGAGAATCAACTCAACACATTCAGCAACATTCAAGGGACCTTTGATTAGCAAACAATTCTTCTCTTAAACAAGAGAGAGTTGTTAAAAAATACGTAAGATTATCGACATGTTTGTGAGTACCAGTAAGTGAGGGAGTGAGTATGGTTTTACGCCGCTTTTAGCAATATTCCAGCAATATCGCGGCAGGGGACACCAGAAATGGGCTTCACACATTGTACCCATGTGCCTTTTGCTATTTTTGATTCAGTAACCAAGAGACATTTACATTGATAAAAAACGTGCAAATCTCTGCACCAAGGTGAGTGATTGGATATAGCTTTATGCTGCTTCAACAATATTCCAGCAATATCCACGACAAGAGACATGGGCTTCTTACAATTGTTTGTATGTTAGGAATCAAAGCAAGGCATTTGTGATGACCCCACTTCCCCTCACCAGAGTGAGTGAGTGAATATGGCTTTATGCTGCATCAACAATATTCCAGCAATATCACGGCAGGGGACGATAGACATGTACTTCACACATTGTAACCATATGTGGAATCAAACCCTGGCCCCAGCATGATCATGAAACACTTTAACAACTAAGCTACCTTATATGCTATTATTCCCTGAAGTGAATGAGTCACTGAGGGTCTATTTTGATGCTATGAAATATGCCATGAAAACACTCCCGGAGACAAGAAAGGCTTCACACTTCATCATTATAGAGCTAAGTTTTCAGCTGCAGTAGTGGGCTGATGTTGATAAGTCAATATGGTAGCTTACTTGTTCATGATGTAGTCGGCACACCCCTCGGCTATCACGGCCATGGCGATGTACGCAGCCTTCCGGAAGCCTGGCTTGTCACTGGCCAGACCACTCTCAACTAGAGGCATCTTAAAGAAGACATATCTTATAGTTACCATAGCAACAGGACGCATGGTTTCTCATTACATCTGAAGTCGACAATGTCTACATAACATAAACAAATTTGTTATTAAAATATTTCCATTGCATTCACAGTATGGCAGGGTTGATGAAATCAAAATGACACATACAATCTGTAAGGATTTAATAAACTAAAATATCTTGGACTTGTTTAATAACAAATTTATCATCTTACCACTTCTGGGACAAGCTTCTCTGGCGGTAGATGAAGAGCCAGCGTGTCAATAACCTGTACAGAAAATACACTGATAAACACTGAGATGTGTTGTACACAGTCTAAGTAAACTTAGGCTCAGTATTATTCATTACACTTCTATACTAGGTCTAACAAACCCCTGTAGAAAGTCGCATCAGCTAACCTTTGAGCGACCTATGAGCGTCCAATCAAACAATGATAGCAGTGTAACGAATAATACTGAGCCCAAATTTACTTAGACTGGATGTCGCTTTTGAGGGAAAGGTCAAACTACAGTGAACACTGAATTTAGCGTTCCCGGGACTCTCAATATACAAGAAAATAAAAAAATGTGAGTTGTCGTCTGACACCGTAGTCATGGTAAACCAATCATCAAGCTAAAGAAATTACGACTGTCACCGAAGCTGCTTATTATGCAGCACCTGATTGGCTGAAGTAAACCTACGGCCTACACCGTACATTAATATAACCGAAAATAGATATAGGTCAAGTAACTGCTTTGCATATTTGTCATGAAAAGAGAGAGAACAGTGAGTGAGCGAGTGAGTTTATTTTTACGCCGCTTTTCGCAATATTCCAGCAATATAACGGCAGGGTACCCAGAAATGGGCTTCACACATTGTGCCCATGTGGGGACAGAACCCGGATCTTCAGCATGACAGGCGAACGCTTTAACCACTAGGCTACCCCAACACCCCGAGAAAAATGACAGAGTTTATCAACATGATTAACGCTTTAACCACTAGGCTACCCCAATGGCCCGGATTTAATAGTCCGGACTACTGAATCAAGACCCAAGTTGAAAATGGTGAAACCGGGTTTGGTTTAACAAAGCGGAAGAGTTTATCAACATGATTCAGTGACATCCGCAGATGTTGATCCGCGGTCTTGTCCTTTATATATTTACCAAAGTAGTACGCTTTTGATTTGTGATATGTATGAGGCGGTGGTAGTTGTGACTTCCTTTTAGTCCGCTGACCGGATCTGTCTGTCAAAGACCCAATCACAAACAGTTCACTTGTCATACGCTTTGTATTGTGGTGTGTGAGTCGAGACAATATCTAATAAAACAACAACCCAGTTGGCCATTAGGTACCAAAAGTAGTCATTTATCCACGAGCGTGGAGAGGTGTGCGATCGATTTTCAGTTTTTGCGAGAAATGTACGTTAATAGGGGGGAATCCGGCAATCTGGCAGCTGGATGCAACACTGTAGGTAGGTCATGGCCACACAGGATCATGTGGGAGGACGTCTACCACTTTGGAAATCACAAGTGCTAGTATGATGCTAGGAACATAAACTGGCTAAACCAGGACTCAAACCAATATTCAAAGGTTTCTGATATACCCAAGGGACACAACTCTGCACAACAAAATATGGTACCTTAGACAACTGGGCTTCCCAGGAGCCCTTCATGATATTGCACAGAATCGAAAACCTGCTTACAGACTTACAATGATTTACACGTGCGAGACCTGATAACAACAGCTCATGATTGATAAGGGTAAAAAGATCACAATTATTGCAAATTTCGCAAAAAATATTGAATCAAAAGAGAACAACTAGTTAACATATCTCTGAGAAATTGAACAAACAGATCAAGCCAGCAAACAAGGTATAAACATTAAAGAAAAATAACAGACTGGAAAAAAACAACAAGAAAATAACTGTCCATTTCACCTGTGAAGCCACCTTGCTTGGGCTGTCCACACCTGAACTCTGTCCACACAAACACAGTAGCACAGACCTTGTTGTAATTATGTCTCACAGGATTTACTGACACACCAAAATAACTCAAAAGCACCACTCAGTAAAAATTGTTTTTGAAGATTATTGTGAAAGATGAACTTAAAACAAAGATGAAATACCTTCTTAGTGCTTATCATAAAAGAACAAGATTTTGACACAATAAAAAAGGATATTGAAAAGATGAAAATGGTGGGCCACTGTTTGATTCTTGGTTGACTGGATGGGTCAATGTGCTGGCCAGCTTTTCACTGAGGCTCAAAGTCTGATGGCTAAAGTCATAACTCCCATACTTTAAACATAGACTTTGTGCAGCTGGGCGTAAAGCTCACCGCAAGCTACAAACACGTCACAATACCCCGACGTAATTTGTAAAATTTTGCTCAAACATTGGCAAAACAAAGTCATGTGATGTCAGCCTAGCAACAGGGTACATAGGATAGATGACTGCATAAGCTTCTCTCAGTCATCTACCATCTCTACATGTAATGCCTCTGTACATACTCAAGGATGTTGAGAGTCTTCACTATCTTTTAGTGAAAGTAGTCCCACTGTAGACAAAGCATGAACTTTGGTATTAAACACTTAGTAATACCAGCTTATTCTTGTCTATCAGTGGTATCTTCAACCAGCATGTAATGAACTATAGATCAACTCAAAATTGAGTTCCCATTATGGCAATTTAATATGGAGATCCCCCAAAATGTTAATGATTAGCTAATGACAAGGATCGCCTGTCTGTCATGTCTAGTTTAAAACAATGTCTGATGTTATGTTCATAAATGTTTGTGATCCCTCTAATCTGACAACTGTACCTGTGGTGCATACTGTCCAGGTGAGTGTGACTCCACGTCTTCATCCTCTTCAGTATCGTCATCCTCCTCCATGGTCGTCATGACAGTGAACATCACCTGGAGGATGGTTGGCACCAGCTTCTGCTTCATGATAGCCTGGGAAACAAGTGAGTGAGTGAGTGAGTGAGTGAAGTGAGTGTGAATGAGTGAGTGAGTGAGTGAATGAGTGACAAAAATATTGTGTAATTACACATCAGCAAATTTGCAACTACCAGCTGCAAGAGAAGTCAGTCTGACAGACACTGTAGTGAGTGAGTGATATGGAAGGAACAGTCAGTCAAACATGAATGTTATTGCCAATTATTCTTCAATATTGTATTATATTTATGATGATGACATATATTTATGACCAGTCATGCTGCATGTACCTTTTTCTTGAGTCTTGTGAGTGAACTAATGAAGGACATGCCCTTGACCCTTACAGCATCTCCAAGTTCACCATTTGCTGCTAACTGAAAAATAAAGTAGAATGAAATAGTGAATGGAATCACAACTAAGACTGGAGGATTCAAGGTAGTTTCAGGGGGTTCGAACCCCCACCTCCCTCAAAATGACTAAAGACCACATTGGGGGCAATTCCTGGTTCCGATCATGAATGTCTAGCAACAGTGTATTCGATACTCACCTCCAAACTAAATTCGACGATGAGACGTATATGTGGCATGATAATGGCCACCTCCGTCTCCAGCAGCTCATCAAACAGCTCCATTACCTCACACGCCTTGTCCTGGGAAGATCAAACACCATGACAAGTGTCAAGATTCAAATAACTATTCCAAGCTAGGACAATTACATTATGTAAAAAGTGGTTTGTGATTGTTGGTGGGAAGACACATGACAAGTTTATCCCATTGGGCCAGTGGCTCCTGATGCCAATGGCAAACAATACAATATTGTATCCAATCTGTTACTGGCAGCCAATTTCAATGAAAATGTTTACTGGCAAGCCATATTAAGTTTTTCTTTAAAATTTTAAAGAAGTTCTTTAATTATATCAAAGGGAGCTACTATATATACATAGTGAGTGAGTGAGTGAGTTTAATTTTACGCCAATTTAGCAATATTCCAGCAATATCATGGCAGGAGACACCAGAAATGGGCTTCACACATTGTACCCATGTGGGGAATTGAACCCGGGACGAGGAACGCTTTAACCACTAGGCTACCCCACCTCCCCACTATATATTGAAAATCTGAAATCTAATCCAATGCATGAACAATCATGAATCCCAAACAATATACACATGAAATTCAAGCTGAATCCATTCTGACAATTTTGATTTTTGAAAAGTTAAAAATGTAAAATGCTTATGGAGGCAAAAAAACAACAAAAAATGGATGACCTACAAAAGACGTAAGATCACATCCTTTGAGATCAGGTGAGCTATTCACCACTCAATATTACCTCAGAGCTCACTGACTCTTCTCTTATTGTTCACAGGTGCATAAGTTACTAACCTCATCTTGAAGGGACAACTCCCTCACTATCTGAACAATTCGAGGTACACTGGTTTGAATAAATTTCTGAAAACAACAAACATTTGATAATCAAGTAATGTTCTCGTACAATGCAAGATTTTTTAAATTTTATTTATTGTTCAACGCCACACTCAGCAATATTCCACCTATAAGGAAGCAGTCTGTATATAATCGAGTCGGGACCATATAATCCAGTGATCAACAGCATGAGCATCGATCAACACAATTGGGATACGATGACATGTGTCAACCAAGTCAGTGAGCCTGACCACCCGATCTGTGCGTCGCCTCTTACAAGAAGCATGGGTTGCTAAAGCCCAATTCTAACCTGGATCTTCAAGGATAAACATGCAACATGAACTAAACCACAATTACTGTTTTATTGTCATATCACATTAGCCTGTTAATAACTATGTCAACACAATAGATCAGTAAATATAGTACCTCAGCTGAAATATGTACAATGTCTAATGATGTTTACACATACAATTCATGTGTTTAGTGAAAACTTATAGGCACAAATACTTTCAAAGTGTTGACATTGTAAAGCAGATAACCAATGATTTATGCTGAATTATTGAAAAAACAAATGGTTGAATATGTTAAATGGAACATGATTCATAATTTATGTTTTCAAAATCAATTAATAAACAATTCAAACAGATATATTCGACAAGACTGTTTTGCTTAATTTAGTTTGAATAATAAAATTTACATTGCTCACTTACAATTTAAGATTTCATCTTTTAAAAGTAAACTATTTCAACTTACACCCTCGTCATCTCCGACAAAGAACACCAACTCTGTCATAGACCTATACAGAAGGACACATGAATCACAAACAGCAAAAAGAAACAAGCAAATGAGTGAGTGAGTGAGTTTAGTTTTACGCCACACTCAGCAATATTCCAGCTATATGGTGGGGGTCTGTAAATAATCAAGTCTGGACCAGACAATCCAGTGATCACCAACATGAGCATTGATCTGCGTAATTGGGAACCGATGACATGTGTCAACCACCCGATCTGTGCGTCGCCTCTTACGACAAGCATGGGTTACTGAAGGCCAATATTCTAACCCGGACCTTCACGGGTAAAACAAGCAAATGAATCAACAGTAGTTATGTCCCATCAAATGACATTACTCTACTACATTACACGCCCATTTCATCTCCATAGGTTGAACTGTCTTTGAGAGAATGCTGGATAAATACCATGTTTCATATCAGTTAGAATTTACCTTCAAACATATGTACATATTCAAATCTTGCACATATTTCTCAGAAAGAGGTTAAAGAACACCCACTTTTTTCACATCACTATATAGTTAACATGTCATGACAGAATAACTATGATCATTTGAAGAAGTTCTATTCCACTTCTATTGAACACTAAATAAACACCCTCAACTTGCGCAATTAACTTGACAAGAGTGAGTAAGTTTTAGTTTTACACAGTTTTAGCAATATTCCAACAATATCACGGTGGGGGATACCAGAAATGGGCTTCACACATTGTACCCATTTGGGGAATCAAACCCAGGTCTTCGATGTGATGAGCAAACGCTTTAACCACTTGGCTACGCTACCACCCCTTGAACTTGACAAGAAGTAGCATTTAATAATATGAGGTACTTTTACCTTTAACTTCTTTAAAATAACATGACACTTATAAATATGAACTGTACATTTCCTAGATAAAATTACACAAAATATATGAGGTATGAGTAAAAGTTGACATTTAAAAAAGTTGTCATCTAAAAACAAGATTTCCAGACCAACAGTTTCAAGGGCGACTGTGATTATCAATACCAAAAATAGTAATAACCAAACAACAATTGACTACATTCAATGATATATAAATCAAACCAGATTAAAGTAAATGACCATGCAAAATCAAATCCAAAACACTTCCTCTAAATCAAACAGATATGCTAGCAGTGCTTCATGGAGTTATCTCCCCTACCTGACAGCGTAGTAGGGCACTTGTCTACTTTGGGAGTCATTGATCAGCTCTGTGAGGAGCTGTAGGACAGACCGTAGGTGTGGCTTGAGCTGCTCACATGCGACGGAACACACTGTGTACAGGACGAAAGCTCCAAGCTGGAAAATAAGTGAGTTTGCTACTGCTCCATGTCAAAAGTGTTTGTATTTGACATAAGTCAATTTATACCAATTGCTAATCACCCAGGTTCAAGTTTGACACTAGCCATTTCCATCATGTGATCACAAACAAGGAACATACAGTATTGATATCCAACCCTCTTCCTATGTAGTCAAACTTTATGATAGTATTTATGTGTAGGATAAAGCACGACTCCGAGATTATGGTTGGGAAAGTAAGACCCGAGACAGGAGGGTGGGAGAAGTAAGACCGAGAGCGCGTAGTGCTCGAGGTCTTACTTCTCTCCACCCGATGGTCGAGGGCTTACTTTCCCAACCATAACCGAGGAGGAGTGCTTTATTATACATATAAACTGTCAATGATGGATAATTAGATGATCATGTAATGAAGCTACATAACAGTAAATGAAGTGCTAGTAAAATCAATTGAATGACAGTAGGCCTAACTATAAACACATAATTCAACCCTCGTTCTTTGTCGGCCCAGTGGCTGTGAGGTAGAGCGTCCGCTTATGAATCTGAAATATGCGGTTCCAATCCTGCTAGGGAAAACATTTGCACATTTAAGTTGATCTTTGACGATATTTTTCAATTGATTTCAAACACTAACATATCATCTGCATTTGAATGTTGATGTTAATATAGAGTTGGGAAAAAGGAACACCTGGGAAGAGGTCTTACTTACAAAAAGTAAAACCGGGAAATAGGTCTTACTTACGAAAAGTAAAACTTGGGAGCAAACAAAAAGCTCAAATACGGTTATTCCGGGAAAAGAAGCAATGTCTAATATATAGTGAGAAGCAGCCTTCTGGTTTATATGACCTATTCTTCCCCTTAATCTAACCAGGTATTCTCGCTTGTTAACACTGCACTCAGGCACTGAACAATAATCCAGCTATATAAGGGCAGTCTGTAAATAATCAAGCCTGGACCAGGCAATCAAGTGACTGACATCATGAGCATCAACATACACAACTGGGAAGCAATGAAATGCTATGGGCAAGTTAGTGAGCCTGACCACCCGATCCCGTTAGTCACCTCTTACGATTGATGAAGACATTGGTTGATGAAGACAAATTCTAACCCGGGTCTTCACAGGTTAAATCCCACCAAAAATGTCAGTGCTACATTTGAGACTCATCCACTGGAAGATGGCTTGACAAGATGCACCCTGTGATCCCTACCTCTCTCTTAGCTACATCTGGATCCTTTGTAGTGGTGATCATGAAATCAAACACCTGTGGCCAGCTGTTGGTGGACAAGTCATGTTTGGCCACAGTCCCCACAATCTGGGCTACAGCATTACGCACACTCTTCCTGGAAAACACAATTGGAAAAACAATCAAACATCTTCAAGATGTCCTGCACTGACAAGTGTCAAGGCTATTAAACTGCTACATTACAATGTATTGTTGAAGATCTGAAGTTTAACTCATCTCTCAGCAATATTCCAGCTATATGACAACAGCCAGAAAATAACTGAACAAGGAACGAGGCAATTCAGTATTGTTCCTCTTCATTAGGATACAAGGGCTCTATCCACAAAGTCAGACAACCTGACCACACAATCGATTTAGCCACCTCTTACCACCAGCATAGATTGTTTGGCATCTATTCTTACCCAGACTCCCTGCAGATAGGGTGACAGTAAAGTTTGCTGGAAGACAAGCATAACCTGTACAACAGCATCTATCATCAATCACCAATTGACAGGGATTTAGAGGTAGGTGCACTCACTCACTCACTCATAGGTATCATCCTGTGTTGTCAACTTACTCAGACTCCTGGACAAGAAGCTGCAGGATGTTGTCTCGGATACTGAAACGTTTAAAAAGTGATTGAAATGTTCAACAAAATACACTGGTCTACAATAATACCTTCACATTTCTCCAGCTTTAACTCAATCCAGGGCTCGATTTAGTGCTTTGTTACTTGCACTGGAGCAACCCAATATTACAAAGTGCAACCTAGTTTTTAGTCTTACTTGCACCAGGCGCAAGTTAATTTTTGAGAAATAAATCAACAACAAGAAGACAAAGTCATCAATATCCCCCGCAATGGCAAAATACTCTTCATGATTATGTCTACGAGTTATGATTATGTCAAATATTTAGGTGTGTATATAGAAAAGTGGAAAAAGAGTATTAAAAGGTTTTTAAAGTTCTGCTCTAGAAAGGAGCACCATCACCAATTTCAGTCTATGTCAAACTTGTTGCCATGGAATTGCCAAAACTATTTTATTCAGAAATCCAAAACTACCTAAAGGCACAAGTACACCACCAGATCTATCTATGTGCAAAGTTTGGTGAAGAAATATTGAACGGTTTTAGAGTTCAGCTCCGGAAAAGAGCACTACCACCAATTTCAGGCTAAGTCAAAACTTGTTGCCATCGAAACGCTAAAAATGTTTTATTGAGAATTCCAAAACTACCAAAAGGCACCAGTACACCACCAGATCTATCTATGTGCCAAGTTTGGTGAAGAAATAGTGAACGGGTTTTGAGTTCAGCTCCGGAAAAGAGCACTACCACTAATTTCATTCTAAGTCGAACTTGTTGCCATGGAAATGCCAAAAATGTTTTATTCAGAATTCCAAAACTACCAAAAGGCACCAGTACACCACCAGATCTATCTATGTGCCAAGTTTGGTGAAGAAATATTGAACGGTTTAAGAGTTCTGCTCCGGAAAAGACACATGTCCATTTTAATACCCCCCGCGGATACCCCCCCCAAAAAGCGTTGAGGGGGATAATAAGTCTACCATTATATGAGCAGTATACAATGGTCAGCTCATTTTTCTTCTAAACTTTGAAGAAGTCAATAGCATATTTCTTTCTTTACATATTGCAAAATTAGCAGTGCATCTGGAATTTGGCTGGTGCAACTGGGTTTTTATCTCAAGTTGCACCTGGTGCGAGTAGGTTAACATCTCTTAAATCGAGCCCTGTAATCTGCATGATCATTCTGTGCAGAGAACTAACAACATACAACACATTCATCATGTTCATAACACAAATGCAATTTATATTGTTATTTCTTATTTTCAAATTATCTGAGATAAGAATGTTATAATTAACTGTCATTTAAAGTATGATTAAATAATAGTAGCATCCTACAGGCAATGTCTATCTAACCTTTGTCGAACATCTTCCGTCAGTGCCTTCCACTGCTTTGACTTCTGGATTTTTCGTCTCAACAGAACAGCTGCATATTGTCGAATCTGACAGGAAATACACAAATGACATAACCGTGATAATTATGCTCTGAGTAAAGAGAACATTTTATCTGGAATTCAGCCATGATGAGCAGAATCTAGGTCATTCAACTGGCTTGGAATCTGACAGGCAAACACACAAGGGACATACTGATGCTAATAGTAGAAATAGAATTTGACTAGGACATGCTAGTTTTTTTTACAATATCGATACCTGATAATAGTCACTAACAAGCATCTGGAGTCACTAGTCTGGCTTGAACTGTGTTTTGTTTTGTTTGTTTATGGCGGTGGTCTGTAAATAATCGAGTATGGAACAGACAATCCAATGATCAACATCACGAGCATCAATCTACGCATTTGGGATATGATGACCTATGTCAACCAAGTCAGCAAGCCTGACCACTCAATCCTGTTAGTCGCCTCTAACGACAAGCATGTGTTACTGAAGATTAATTCTAAACCGAGCTTCACTGGTACTATATATCACTATGACATATGATGCCAGGTCACACATGAAAACAATCTAAACCTTAATGAAGTCAAATCTGGGTAGAAGCATGGGTACAAGCATATTTTACCTCTTTTGTATGGCGGCACGGGGATCACCTACAAGGATATGTTTAACACTGACTGATTCTTATGCATGGGTGCAGGGAACCTATAGCCTGTAATGATGAAACTGATAGATCTTCGCGTTTGTCTGTAAGCCTGTAATGATGAAAGGTCACGAGCCTGTAACTCTGAAAGGTGAGCCTACCTGAGGTGTCTGCGATGTTGCCAACACCTGGCACAGAGATCCGAGAGCAGATGGATCTTTAAATGCCTCCCTGAGACTCTGTGTTGCCTGGAATCAGAAAACAACAGCTGTCAGTTCAGATAATCATCAAAACTCAAACTCACACAAAGTATCATGTTGATGGTAACGCTGCAAGCAAGGTAGCCATAAAGAAGTAAGGGTGAGAATTTTTCCAAAGGCAGTGGTTCTTATCGTCTCATTTTAGTCTTTATGATATGTGGTGCAAATTATGGTTTGGGAATGAATGACATGAAAGTATGAATGTATACAAATGAACTCCACTGATCCAGGGTAATCAGTAATTGTTAATTCCACATTACTTGTTCAACACACCAACAGTATAAGGCCACAATGCCACTTATGTTTAGCGGGGTTTGTTTTTTTATCAATTCAGGGTGCATGATCTGTTTGATTGGCATTTTAGAAGTTGGTAAATAATAAGAAAGTAAGGTAATTTATGGATAACAACTTCTTTCTTATATATGAGGCGACGTTTCAGTATATATCTATACTGAAACATCGCAGTATATAATAAAGAAGTTGTTATCCATAAATGATCTTACTTTCTTAATTCAGGGTGCACTTAACATAAACTACTTTTTCAATCCATCAGGTTTAAAATCCTGATTTGATAAGAGTATTTTTTTCTTATTCAAAATGACATATCATCACATTTGTTTATTAATCAAATTTTACTGGTATTATTATGATTATATCCACATTTGTAACTCTGATTCAATACATTTTGATACATGCAACATTTGTTAACGTAGAAACCTTGCACTGTCACAAATTCGGAACAATGTCATTGGACAAATATGACCAAAGGATTCATGATCTTTAAGAGACTTCAGGTAAATGAACAGCTGATAAACTTAGGCAATAAAATGTGAAATCACAAGGTGAAAGGTTTTCGTAAGCATTATCCCATTAAATATGAGAATTCAAGAAGATTCCCCTAGTTTTCAACGCAGCACTACATTGTTGGTAAAAAATGATGCTTATTGGCATCCTGTGATTATGATGGCGAATTAACATAGCGCCTACTGGACGATTAAAAGTTACGAGATATTTTCCCTTTTAATTGGATTATTTTCATCACTGGTCTCCCTCCCTCATGTTTGTTCTATATATCCTATCACATCAATTACCATGTTGTTTTAGTGCATCACTAGCCTCCTTGTGTTTGTACTCTATATCCTATCACTCTATTACCATGCTGTCTTAGTGAATCACTAGCCTCATGTTTTTGTCACATGTCCGTGCATTTTAACATGTTTTCTTTGTAGTGCCTCAATGCATGCATATATATCCCCCCCCTGATACTCCCTACCATTATTCACCTGATGATGGAGCCATCATACACTCCGAAACATCAAGTTTATTCACAATAAAAAGTTGGCATTCATAAATATTGCTTTTCTTAAAGATGGAATAGATGTGTTTGACATATTTAATGTCATATCAAAGAATATCTTAGTAAGCTTGCTTTTAAATAGAAACATTTTCAAGGGAGAGTGACAGGAGGAAAGCTTCTGTATGTATGACTGAAGTAACTGTAGGAAGGACTGTCAGTTTACTGAAGTCTGAATGTCCATCGATCTTTTCCATAATAATTGATAATGTTTAAGCTGTTATTGGTCATATTACTAAAGGCCTTTATTAACCTCCACTGCGTACATGCCTTTCGGTAGCAACCACAGTATTTAAACGGTCATATTCTTGTGAAACATGCAATGCTTTAATCGCACATGGCCGATGACTCACTATAAATTGGCGCGCTGTCAAATACCAACACGTGTTTTCGTACAGAAGGATAAAATGACAGATATCAGAATATCTGTGAGGATTCGGTGAACGAAAATAACGGATCAAATAGATATAAGAACAATATTGACAGTGAGATAATTGACATTATAACTGAAAATCGAACCTCCTGAATAACAGCATTGTCCGGTTGGAGAAGTTTCACTAGAATTGCTTCTAAGGGCGCCGCCATCTTGGTTAGTGATAATCGTTATCTCCCGAGATGAAGAGTTCGTTCTTGTCAACCAAGTATAGTCTGTTTTATATATATCCGGACGATGATCAAAACGAATAACGGTTACATGACAAATTTGCTAAGCATATATTTTGTACACTTGCATGGATTGTGACATCAGGTATATCCTGTGATATCTGTGTTTTTTGTGACCCTGTTCTCATAACGATTGAAATTCAGCACTAGGTTAATACCTAATGATTATATACTATTCGATTAATCATTTACATTAATAATACATAATACATTTTAATATTGGTATTGTCGGGTCAATTAAAACAGAAACTGTATTAAATTGTTGTCTTTTCGGGAAATGTATGTGTAGCAGGTCGTGGAGTCATCCCAGAGATGCTATCCTTACCTTGTCAGCTTGCTGACAGGGTTAACCTCTTGGGTCAAATGGACAAGACGTCCGACTTCGGATCATAAGGTCCATGGTTCGAGTCCCTGGCCGATACATTGGCTGAGCACGTGGTCAGTAGCCAGCTATGCGGCCAGGCCATGTGTGGATGTAGCAACCCGAACTGGAATAACTAGCATTGAGAATTATACGTGTTGCTTTCAACTATGTATTTAATCGACAAACAACTATTAAGAGCAAAATCAGCTGAAAAGACGTGCCTTCTGTTGATGGGGGAGTATATGTAGCAGGGCGTGGACTGATCCCATAGATGACATACGTACCTTGTCAGCTTTCTGACGAGGCTAACCTCTATGGTCATGTGGACAAGGCGTCCAATAAGAAGATCTGTGGTTCGAATCCAAGCACGGGACTCGGAAATTTTATGGCCGCTACATATGTAAGGCACCTTCCTACAGGGTGTACATGAATGCAGTCCACTGATGTAATGAGTGAGTGAGTATGGTTTACCGTTTACGCTGCTTTTAACAATATCACGGAGGTGGACACCTGAAATGGACTTCACACAATGTATACCCATGTGGGGAATCGAACCCGGTTCTTCTGCGTAACGAACGGATCCACGCTTTAACCACTAGGCTACCCAGCCTTCCCTCCACTGATGGACCAGGCATAGCTGGCACTGAGTCACGGCGGTTCAATGTACACGATTCAGTTTTGTGTTACTCTATTTTGCCATTCACCATATATATTTATTGACTCATTGACGATACTTTCAAACTATATCCAATTATTCAGCAGGATCAACATTCCTCCAATTCTACAACAATGTTAAAATGATTCTACTATTCAATATCCGTACCAAATAGTAATTATTATTCAATATATAAATGTATTATTCTGCCATTTTGAAAAACACACACACTTCTGTTTAACCATTTGTTAGAATAGCCTGGTGAGCCGTTTAATCTTGAAGGGTTCGAGAGACGTTTGTTTGAAGTCGCTGTGCAGCTGGACTATCCACAACCAGAGACCATATGTTAGAATTCCGATATCTTATAAAAACCCATGTAACATTTATGCTTTTGAAAAAAACCCATTCATCTTTGTAAATTCGAACATGATCGTTGCCAGAACCAAGTGCAGGTACTAATTAAAAAGACTGTATTGCTTGATTAGATCTTCATGGGCAGACAGGGTGTAATGCCCTTGATCTCTGTTGACCAAATGTCTGTGACCACAAAGGTTCCTAGTCATGAAATTCAGTTTGACAAAGTCCAAGTCCTCAAATCAGAACTTCCTCAAAGAAAACTCGAAAAAGATCGTTTATGTTGTAGAAACAGGCTATAGTTTCTGAAATCTCGTGTGATCTCGCGAAGTGCTCTCTGCAGCAGACGAGCCAAGATGGCGTCCAATTTCCACGGAAAACAACATAACTTCAGTGATAGAAAGCTGTCAGAAGGATTGGAACACATACGATTAGCTGAGAAATGGTAATAAACGAATTCAGATTTGAAGAGTAAACAGAATATACCGTTCGTTAAGTTTACCTTGTCAGGTTTGTTTGATAGTGAGCAAGTAATATTATGGACCCAAACAATGTCTGTGACATTGCATCAACAAGTGACATGGCACACCCGCTCACGTCATAAGATCATCATCACACATTCAGTTTTGGGCAGCTAGTAACAGCGAGATATATGATACAGTTACCTCGATGACTTTGTTCACACAAGCAAATCATTGCAAAGGAATCAAATGCTAACGTAAATCTACATGTCATTTTATGATACATCTTTGGGCCATAATATAAGTCTGCCCGATGTGTGACAATGGCTGTATCTTGTGTTACGAAAATAACCCTCCCTTTTGCTGTTAACGAGACTAGTTTCGCTTCGAGTTTCCTTATTTTTTCTTTATTTTTATCCCTTTTCTGAAACCTACTAGGCCTACTAGGTGATAAATTATCCTTGTGTTAAGGGTTTTAGACTGTTAAGAACATCTCTTGTTGTTTCCTTGTTTTCATATGAACAGTTTGTAAAACATGTCATTTTCCAGCGATGTTACTTAAGGAAGTATGGCGCTGTGGAATATGTTGAGTATATGTATTTACAGTTAACCGGACGCTTCACTATCCGGACGATGTCCAAGTGTAACCAAAATGTCCAGATAAAGGGGGTTCGACTGTATATTCTTTTGTTTTATCTACTGTCATCCAAAAATGTACAAATACCATAAAAATAAAATATTCATAAGCTTTGATTGCTTTGTCTATTCAAAAAATAATCCTGACTTCAGTATGAAGACATCTCTATTCAAATGGAAGCCAGATGTGGATGGGGCAGTAGACGAATACAGGAAAGCTGGTAAGTTCATTTTGACACATCTTATAGTGTAGTTCTAAAACAGGGTGATAGCAGACACAAGAGATAGGAATTCCTTTGATTTTGATGCATCAAGTGAAAAAGAGTACAAAATATATGATCAGGGAAACCATGCAGCCTGCTCAGATGTGTCTTTCATCATGTTACTGAATTATTCAGATCAATAAAATAAAATAGAACAGAACAATTCAGATTAGACTTTGTCACTGGTTTTAACCTGTTAAGCCCTCTGTTGTGAGTTATTTGTTTAAATCTTTGACCATGAGGCTTTATTTAAGGGTTTTGGCAGTATGTGCCCCAAAGAACTAAAATTAAGGAATTTAGATGGGTAACTTTAGTAAGCATGGTAAGAATCAGAAAATTGTATATCTGCTTTGATCAGTGTATTCAAATTAACAAGCCCTGAGTTATTGTTTATTGTTAAGTATATTGTTAAAAACATTTTGATGGTAGTGTGTGATAAATATAAAACTTTAAAATTTCAAAGTATTTAACCAAGTGTTTTACTTTCCAGCAACAAGTTTTAAAAATGCAAAGGCATATGATGAAGCCAAGGATATGTACCTGAAGACTGCTGAACTCCAACAACAATGTGGAGCGTATCCTTAAAATGACTAAAAGTAAACAGATCATTTAGGCCCTTTATTGCTGTTGACTGTATGAAAGGTAAAATTGTATCTGAATATACAAATAATATATCAGTTTTTTTACTGATACAGTGTACCTTTATGTGTCAATCATTTGGTACTTGAAACAGTTACTTATTTATGTACATGTCCATGAAATTGCACCAGAAAATGAGTAAGACCATAATCATAACTCGTAAAATGTCCACAAAAGCTAAGCATTGATATTCTAAGGTGACCATATTTGAAAAATCAAAACAGTGTCAGAGAAAATCTTAAAAACAAAACAGTTTATGTTGTCTTTTCTAACTGAACAAGGATGTACATGTATCTCATTTAGGCTCATTTCAGGATATATGCAATGTGGTATGGCTTACACATTTGTGGATACAAATCTGCATGTAATTTTAATGACCATGTACCCGTGAAGATCCGGGTTAGAATGTTCATCTTCAGTAACCCATGCTTGTCGTAAGAAGCCACTAACGGGATCAGGTGGTCAGGCTCGCTGACTTAGTTGACACATCATCGGTTCCCAATTGCGCAGATCGATGCTCATGCTGTTGATCACTAGATTGTCTGGTCCAGACTCGATTATTTACAGACCGCCGCCGCCATATAGCTTGACTATTGCTGAGTGCAGTGTAAAACTAAACTCACTCACTCACTTAATGACCATAGTAAATGGAATAAGAATGATTGAAGGAACAAAGATAGATTATTGTCAGTATCTCTTTAGAGTTGTTTTTCCTTGATTCTATGCAGAACATTTCATGCTGCTAAGTGAGTATTATTTTCTTTCTAGATAAAACAAAAGATCTGTTATATCTAGTTTTGTTATTTCCATATCTCAGGCCAAATCTGTATTTTTATCATTTTGTGTTTAACAATCTGAATGACATGGTTACATTAGAAGATTTCTTGCATCTTATCATGTAATTGTCATAAGAAACATGGAAATGCTGTTATTCAACACATAATCAAAACAAATGGACATAAATCATGTTAATGCATTTAATTGGTAATGTGTGAAATTAATTAAGCAGTATGATGGGTGAAATCTGATTCCTTTTGATGACAAAAGTACATTCTTGTCACAGGTCATTTGAACAGGCTGCGATGATCTGTAAAGAGAACAAAGAGATAGATCAGTGTCTCCACCTGATGCAGACTGCTGCCATAATGTTCCAGGAACATGGCACCCCTGACACAGCAGCACTCACACTGGACAAAGCTGCCAAGTAAGCAGATGGATATACTCTGAAGTAGTCTTCTCGTTATCAGTTGAAGCCTGGCCATATATCAATTATGAAATGGCAGATCCAAATTGGGTCTTGTGGTCCTTTATTTTCAGACATCCACTGTAATAATCAAGGCAATGTTTTTGTATGCTTTGTGACTATAGAAGTGTGAAGTTGAATCTCTCCATATGAAGTACAGGGCCAGCATGCTCTTCACTTGATGTAGATCAAATAAAAGTAGTTTCACACCTTAAACTGACAGGGGTATTTTCAATATAGTTTCCATTTTTCATGATGTATATGTGGACTTTGAATAGGCATTTATCAGATTTATCTTATTTACATGGTTTTTACCTCATCCTGTTACAAATATCCATCCTGTTATTTCATATTCATGTGCAGCCATGTTTATTCTAACAGAATGGCGGAGATGAACCAGCCTGAGAAAGCCATTGATATCTACTTGAAAGCCTGTGACGTTGTTGAGGTTAGTCTGTAATATAAACATGTAATATAAACAGGGTCTGAAACAAGTCTCAGTATCAACCATAGCCATGATGAGGACAGTGAAGAGATTGTTATGAGAGCATGTTGGTGCAAGAACACACTGAGAGTTTATCAGACAGAGTTTATCAGTTTATCATGACCCAGCATTTGATTTCTATGTATCAAAACATCATCTGTATATATATAATATTATCAGGATCATTTGTGATCATCCTGTAAATGCATGGTTCCAATCAGGTATTGTGAGAGGGATGTCGTATATTTAAAGTAAGTCAGGTGTGTCCTCTCTAGCATGCATAGGCTGACTTAGGGCATTTCAACAATGTCATTATAGTTATTCAAATGTGGAGGCTTATGTTATAAAGAGGCAACATCAATGATGTAAGGATTCATGAGACTCTGCGAGATACTTACTTACAACTGACAACTTATGTACTTACAACATGTTAATCTTATGACTCCATAAAAAACATCATGGAAAAATAACACAGGCCTATTAAACAGTTCCACCACAACATCTTCCAAATCAAAGGGAGATATTGTGTTTTACCATGTACATTCACAGGCCCTCGTGTCTTTGCGAGGATTAAATATTTAATTTTCTTTTGGAGATGACCCCCGACTCAAAATGCTACACAATAGCCCTCTGGTTGGTTGATCCTTGTTTAGGAGACATTTACAACTGATGCTTTCTTTTGAGAAGCCATTGCTCGAAAGTATTCTTACATTAAGCAGATTTGCAAGCATTGACCAATCAAAGAGCTTGCTTCGACCACATCCCCCGTTTTGTGCAGAGATTTCATCATCCATTTGTGTCAAGATCGTTTAGTTGAGAGTCAAAATCGGGTTTCAATCGACTTGCAGAAATAACAATAAAGAATTGGTAGGTTTCATGATAGGTGCTCGATGGGCCAATCATCCATGATTATGTTCACATTAAGTTTTAATCGATTGCATGCGATGGTAGCGTAGCGATCGGCAAAGCAGGCGGGTGGGGTATACCGAAGTGTCCGGCCTTGTCATAATGTATGGTACTGTGAAGCATTTCGAGTCGGGGGTCATCTTAAATGTTTTATTTTTTTTAACATCTTTAAGCCTTGAAAGACACGAGGACCTGTGTGTACATTACAGTTTGTTTGTCATGTTTTTGGTTTTCTTGAATGAACTAAACTGAATATATCTGTTTTCCCAGATTGAAGACCGACCTCGACAATGTGCAGAATACATTGGAAAAGCTGCAAGGCTCATGATAAGGTGTAAAAGGTAGGACATAGAGATTTATCTTGCCTCACACATAAATTTCGTTTTCTGATTGGCTGAGCACTCTTCTATTATTTTCAGTGTACCCAGCTTACATGCGAGTAACATTTTCTATGTACCCACTGGGAATGCTGAACTCATTTGGTAATTCGTAGCAGTATTCTTTATCTCGAATAACATTGAATCACGAAATTACCGATGTTTTGCAAATGCAAATCGATGGAAGGGAGATAACACTAAATTTATTTTTCATGTCGTCTTGTCATCTGGTACTCCATACTATGATCCGATACCCGTGCTTCAAACAACTCAGAATTACCATTGAGGTGTTCGTTAAGATAAATATGTTATTCACTGGTCCCTTGGGGCCCAATGGGTTGATGTACCCTCGATGTTTCTTTATGTTCCCCTCGCCCTTTGGGCTCAGGGAACATGAACAAACATCAAAGGTACATCAGCCCATGTCCCCCTTGAGACCAGTGAACAACTTATAATGTATGTCCCCAAATGTAAAGTATATCCTGGTTATAATGCCCCAAGGTATAAAGGCCAACTTATTTTAATGCCCAAGGGTGTCAGAACAGATTTTCCACCATTACCATTACATTCCCTGGATATAATGCCACACTGATTATAATGCTACCACCAATGTTTCTGAGAACAAATGTTTTAATTCTCTGTTCACATGTCATAAAATGATTTAATATGTTTTGAGGTTGACCAATTATTTTTGGAACTGGCCAGGGAGAGCCATCGGGGGGTCAGGATAATATTTATATTTTTAGAATATTTCACCTGTTAATAACGTCAATTCAACATGTCTAATCTTTGGTATTTTCTCATCCAGTATCATAAAAGTGTTGATATTTTTAACTTAACATACTGAAAACTGTTCTTCAGTTTTCAGCATTACAGGTCATACTTCAGCATAAGATTAGAATCAGTGTTAAGCATCTCCTTGTAGGTGACGAAATAGGTACCCTGTACCCATGCTTGTACCCAGATTTGACTTCATTAAGGTTTAGATGGTTTCCTTGTGTGACCTGGCATCATATGTCATAGTGATATAGTACCAGTGAAGATCCGGGTAAGAACTGATCTTCAGTAACCCATGTTTGTTGTAAGAGGCGACTAATGTGATCGGGTGGTCAGGCTCACTGACGTTGTTGACACATGTCATTGTATCCCTGTTGTGTAGACTAATGCTCATGCTGGTGATCACTGAATTGTCTGGTCCAGACTCGATTATTTACAGACCGTCGCCATATGTCTGGAATATTGCTGAGTGTGGCGTTAAACAACCAACCAACCAACAAGACTGTGCAATACATTAAATCCAGTCCTTTCATCAGCAGTCATATACATATATACCCCACATGGGAATTCTGGTGTCCCCTGCTCGTGATACTGCTGGAATATTGCTACAAGCGATGTAAAACTAAACTCACTCACTCTAGGGATATCCTTAACTACACCTTCCCCTTGTGGCAAGGTAAAGGTTTTGAAGACATGATATGTTTTCATGTTTTGAGCAAGTAAATCTCAAGCTTTCTCTGAATATCATGAAGCTGACAAAATATTCAAGTTAGGAACAGAAAAACATGAACACAAAGACAACAGCTAAAAACATAAACACAAACCATACCATTACACCCGAGGACCTACTCTTACCTGGAACCTTGAGGTATTCCTGGAGAAGTTATTGCTTGTTACATCAACCACTGGTTTGTCTTTTCAAGAATGACCATTTCTTGGGTGCCACATTATGGCTTCATTAAAGCTGGAACAACAAAATGAACAACAACAGACAATGTTCACGCTGCATGTCACCCTTTCAGTTTCACTCAATCACTCACAGTGAGTTAGTTATATGCCATAGGTTGTATGTCACATTACCTGAATGGCCTGATTATTTCAAACTCCATCAACCACTGCGTGACTGAGACTTTAGTATTTAAATGTTTTTGTAATAAAACTGGAATGCGCTGACTTGAGGTGAAAAAACTTTCTGTGTAACACTCATTTTTGTAACCATCTGCCACTGCTGTTACCTACTTGCAGGTTTGATGAAGGTGTGAAGACACTGAAGAAGGAGATAGACTATTACATGGAGTGTGAGAACTTTGAACTGATCAATAAGGTGATCATGGGGACAGTGTTGGTCCACCTCACACAGGAGGACTACGTGGCGGCTGATAACTTCTTCAAGTCTTGTCTCACGTGAGTCCAGTATCTAGTCACCTTGGGAATGTTGTGTCTCAGTCTCAATACTACTGACACGTTATTAACATTTGAGGATTCCTCTATAACTTGCAGCAGGGGAACTCTCCTATCAGTCCACTATCGAGACTCCTAAATTCTTGGTATAAGTGTGTGAAGCAAGCACCTGCATATCATATTTGTGTATTGTGAAAACAAGGGAAAACAACCTTTCCTAATTGTACCGGTACATAAGGAAGTGAGTGAGTTAAAATTTTGAGTCACATCGGCAGTATTTCAGCCAGACATACATAAGGAAGGCTGTGCAATTATGTTGTAGTCTATATTTTATACGCCCTGGATTTCCCAGCATCTACACAGAAAAGCTGCTGAACTATATTTTAAGCCAAATCATTTTAGAAAGCTGACCTCTGATTCACTGAAAAATTCACACATCCTTCATTTAGAGTAGGCAGCCAAGGATCACCCAGGTTTCACTCAAAGCATCTTTCCATGGAGATGTCCACAGATCATAACACAATACGGTGTCAGGAGTAAAAATTCTGCTTGAAATGAGATTGTAAATGATTTCATTTGGTCTCATCATGTAAGTCAGTTGGGATGTTACAGTTCTTACCCTGCTATTACAGGGGTAGATTTACATTGTTACTGTCTTTGTAAAATTGTTGGAAAACCTCTTTGTAGCCATTTCAAGAAATCACATAAAGGCAAGAAGTTATGGATGTCAACCTCTTTATTTGGATGGACACGTGATTTCATTACATTAATAACAAGGTTACCTTATCACTATTCTTCTTTCACATGTTGATATATAGCTGTCTGTTTCCCAGTCTTTCATTCACCTGATGAAGGAGTAAGAATATATACCCCGAAACATTGTGTCCATTAAAATAGAGAAGTTGACATCCATAAACACTCTTACCTTTATGTGTATCACTTCTAATGCTGTTCAAAGACTCTACGAAACCCCATGTTTTGAAATAATTTGATGAACAGAAAGCATTGTAGATGCATTAGTATAACAGTGTTTGATTATTGAGTGAGTGAGGTTAGTTTTACGCTGCACTCAGCAATATTTGAGCAATATGACAGCGGTCTGTAAATAATTGAGTCTGGACGAGACAATCCAGTGATCAACAGCATGAGCATCGATCTATGCAATTGGGAACCGATGACATGTGGTCAACAAAGTCAGCGAGCCTGACCACCCAATCATGTTAGTTGGTTTGATTGTTGATCGAACATGTTCAAACTAGATATTAGTTTTAGAATTATGCATGATGTGAAAATTGCTTCAGCATAACAGAATTTACTTACATTTAATGAGATACGAAAGCCTGAAGTGGTAAAGGGCTTAGAAGCTAACAACTCTGGAGACACACATATGGGTGTGATGCTAGGTGACTATACTTGGGTGACACCAAGGTTTCTTAACTCATTGAGCTGACTATACATGTATTTTCCAATGGATAGTCTGACTAAAATGTGGATCAGGTATTTTATGGTTGTCTCAAGAGCAGACTGGTGTGGGTTAGATTGATGTGACCTAAATCATGATGTGCATCATGGTGCCTGGACAATGTGGTTTCATGCTTTCAACCATAGGTTTGTTCTGCCAGATTCGGGAAATCACAGGCAGCTCTGATAAAGCACAAATATTATAGATGTCTACAAAAATCAATTTTCTTTACTGATGACACCTTTTCCCTTCTGCAAGAAGGATTATTTACAACTATGACAAATATTAAGGTATATGACTAACTTGAATGTGCGTATTTGTCAGTCTGACAACGTTTGGGTCCAGCGAGGAAGCTGGAGCACTGGAGGACCTACTGACAGCATATGATCAGGGAGATGAAGAGGCAGGGAGAAGGACTCTCAAACTCCCCCTCTTTAAGTACTTGGATAATGCTGTAAGTACACATTATCTATCACCATACTTGCAGCTTCTGAAGGAACTGAACAATAATGACAGTGATGCTTGTAGCCATGGTAATGTTCAAAGAAACTTTGTTTGCTACTTTGTTACTGTGGTTACATACTCTTGTAGCTTTAGAATACATATTGTATACCCACATTTCAGCTGATTATTTATCATTGCATATGTATTCAGTTTGCAAAATCTTTATATATAGGCTGGATGTAGTAACTTGTTTCAATCTGCACAACAATGTAAAAATGTTCAGATGTCAATTTATCTACATATGGGATGGATAGCTGGCATTTCTTGTTGTTAAGTCTGAGTATTGCCAGTACTAACACACTGTTGTTAGGAACATGACCAGGTTTGAGATAGCAGACTGTTAAATTAGAGTTCCTAATGGGCTGCTCACGCCTATGTTCCTCCTGTAATTATTTCCTTTCCTCCATGTTTCAGTTTGCCAAACTTGCACGAGACCTGGTGATTCCTGGAGGAGTATCGTCTCCGACAGGCAACTCTAGTGCTGTTCAAAGCCCGAGCCAAGAAAGTGCCGGAGAGGCATTTCCTGATGGTCTTTGTTAGTTATTATGACATCTGTGGGGTGTTTGAAAGAGGAGTTAACAGGACTGAATGCAACATAGGTAGATTTTGTCAGCTATTCAGTTGGCTGTTACAATCTGTTGTCTGAGGGTTCATTCCTGGCAATGTAGAACCAATAAATAATATATGTTTTATTTAGAATGGACTCAGATTTATCCACACTCTATACTCAACTCTGATTAGGCAACAATGTATTGACTATTAAATATTCATGGCCTCAAGCCTGACGACAGATGAATTGTCTCCATCTATTGGTGGAACAAATTGCTATAGGTGTTGTTTTGTTCACCTTGATGAAATTGTTGACATACAGTCAAGTGTTTTAATAATAAAGGCTCTGCAAGAAGTTATTACAAATAGCTGGTGTAATTTGATAAATGTTTGTCTTAAATGAAACGATACTTTTAGAATGACCTCAGTTACTATTACTGGTTAAAGTTTATCATCAGTCATAATTACTATACATATTTGCCATAAACATTTATATACCAAATTATATGCATCATGAATGATGTTTTTGAATGAAAAAATAGTATTTATTGCTTTGCCTTATGGATACAGGCACGCTTTTAGACAAAATGATGTTTTTCAGTTTAGAGAGTTTGTGGCAAAAATATCAATCTGAATTATGTGTATATTTATAATGCATCAAATCTACACCATAAAGCATGCTCAAAGCCCTACATGCCCTTAGCTTAAGATACGTGAAGTTAATGTTAATGCATGGCACTTGGCTTATGAGAGCTTCAAAATCTAGGCCGTGGTCTGTGGATCTGTCTGTACTTGAATTTCCTTCTGAGCTCCCAGGGGGAGTATTCAATTCAAACTGGCTGATAAGGCACAAGGAGGTTAATGGTCACACTGCCATCTACTGGCTGTCACTATATTATGTGGTTATCTCCCCTGAAAGGGCTTTTCACTGATAATGATGAAACGGGCTAGGCACGTTCCCACTTATGTCACCTGAATTTGTTGAAGAGGTTCCAGTTTTCAAAGAAAACCAACATATGAGCATTAATAAGCTACTGCAAATATAATGTGCATTTTGACTTGTTTTTATGTGACTTTTTGATATGACTTGATATGTTCTTTATCAATGTTTTTTGCTTTCAATTTGTGGATTCCTGTTTTTGAATGCATAACAGATTTATCTATCCACAATGTGTACATATCAAAATTATAATAGGATAGGTGTGCCAAAGTGTTCATGATGTCCCGAAAATGGTAGTAAGACGTAACATTGATCTTCTCTCTTACTAGTTCGGGCGGTGGGGTAGTCTAGTGGTTAAGGCGTTGGCTCATCACGCCGAAGACCCGGGTTCGAATCCCCACATGGGTACAATGAGTGAAGCCCATTTCTGGTGTCCCCCGCCGTGATATTGCTGGAATATTGCTAAAAGCGGCACAAAAAACCAAACTCGGTCAGTCAGTCTTTTACTAGTTAAAGCTGGCTGGAAGATGAAACAAAGGGCAGAACACCATTGTCTTGTAAATCTGTGAACTGGCTCATGACCATCATCAAAAGATTCATTTCAATCATGTCTCACTCTGGCATCTGAATAGGTCAAAAGAATTTAGCAAGGTGACTGGGTCATTTTGCTTTTGCAAAAGTTTTGGAATAGTTATGACACTAATCAATAATGTGGTAGAACTTTGAGGATTTCTACAATACCTTTATTGCCCACAATGTAGATTGGTTTGTGTGATAAGAAATGTCAGAGTTAGGGAGGTACCACTGATTAATGTCAGATATAATTTAATGAATTTATTTCTCCAGAGAAGATGTTTTTTGTATAAAATGAATACAATTACTGGTGACACAATTTATTTTCATTTCCTTATGCTTTATGATACTATCAGTAGAGTACAGAATGTTGACAGTATTACTTACAAATGATATATCTAGCTCTGGGCATCAATAGTTCAATCAATCACCATACCATACCCACAACTGACAGGCATGGTTTTGGCTCTTGATTCAGCATAGGATATTGTCTGATTGGATCCAAAAGCTGTCTGCGTCATTGTTTTACTCATTTGCATACATTCATATTCCTGGATTGTTGCTCCAAATAATTCCAAAATTAGTACCTGTGACAACATTGTTATTATTATGATCATGCTTATTCCAGACATTCCATCTGTGATCAACATAAAGAACATGTTAAGTCGGTTCATGATGGTATGTGTTGCAAATCAAATTCCTTTGCTTTTGTGAAGTTAGGTGGCTCAAATTGTGCATGTTGTTACAGGTGAATGCAAATTTTAAGATAAAATAACAGTTGTGAAGTGACTATGAATACTTTCTAATGCTTGCACCTGCTTTTCTATATTTCATTCATTTAAAAATTTAGGATTCTGATAAAAGTCATTCTTTGTTTGTCCCTGTTTTCAAGTATGTTGCTATGTTGTTATCGGTCTTTCTTCAGTGTCACTAATCTTTGCACATATTTAAGATATGAATTTAATTCGTCACAAGCAGAGTATTATGGTTGCTTTCTAATATGTATTGTTTACATTGATATGCTCAGGCTGCAACCATAACCACTATTCACTTAACATTTCATGTTTAGTTAATTTTAGTCACTATCTGCTAATCATGCTAATTCAGCAATACTTGCTTCTGCAACTGATGCCAGTTCTGGCTTGTAGACTCAATGTTTTTTGGTAAATATAAAATAAGAATATTTACAGGCAGGTATGTAATACAGCTGTACAGACTGCTGACTGTGGCATTAAATACCTTTGACTGGATCACTGTTAGATACATAGGGTAAATGGTTAAAGTATTTACGTGTCACACCAAACACCCAGGTTTGATTTCCCACATTGGTGGTACATTGTGAGAAACCCATTTCTGGTGTTGTGCCGCAACATTGCTGGAATGTTGTTAAAAAGCGGCTTAAAATCATACTCACTCAGATACCTGGATGTACATTGGAAGACTAGTTAGTACTGCGTTATATACTAGATGGCTATAGTATGAGTGTTGTGAACTCTGGTCAAATATTGATGCATGTTTCCTCTTGTAGGGTCTTACTAGGGCAGCATAGGCAGCTGTGATATATCTCTATTGCATCATTACTGCTTCTAAAAATTACATAGCAGTTTGAATGTGACTTGTTTCAGTGTTGTAATGCTGTTTTATACAAATGCAGTTATTGCATGTACAGTGAATGAATTATTTATTGTGTCAGATTTGTTACCCATGAACTACGAGCCAATGTTCTTGGTGCAATTGAGAAAGTTAAATAAACATGAATTACAACATTTGCTTTGTTCATTCTTTCTGAATGAGGGCGGTGGGGTAGCCAAGTGGTTAAAGTGTTGGCTCGTCACGCCAAAGGCCAGAGTCTGATTGCCCACATGGGTACAATGTGTGAAACCCATTTCTGGTGTCCCCTGCCATGATCTTGCAGGAATAGTGCTAAAAGCGGCGTAAAACCATACTCACCCTTTCTGAATGCATTGTGAAGGTCGCAGGATGCAGTATCTTTATTAGCAAATGCGACACCTTGTCACAACGCATCGGATTGCGGATTGAAATTTTACTTTAAAGTTTGAGATTCTGTTTGTATTCAGGTTGTTTAATTTTCAAGATTGGATAGCCACAATGGGTCAGAGATCATGGTTTGGACTTTTCTCTTTCTTGTGTCCCCTTGTAGTAATATTGCTGCAATGTTGTTAACACCGGTGTGAAACAATATTCTCCAACATACTCATCTGTTGTGTTTGTCTGCATTGAGGAAAGAGGGTCCGGGAAATGGTTTACACCCTGACTCATGAAGGGTAACTTCTAATCATCTACTGTGATGTGTCATTGGTACTCAAAGTTTGTTCTGTAATATCCATTTACCAGTTGCCTGTTGCTAATACCTGTAATCATGGCAATCAGGTTGAATGCATGCACATTAACAAAGATGTAAGAGTTACTAATATCTCTGTCCACAGTAACATTTCATGATAAAAGAATTGTAGAGTGTCAACATCTATTGTTAAGTTTGTACACAAAATGGAAATGTGTTCGTATTATTTCTTGGTTTCTGATACCATTTTGTCTTTTTTAATACATGTGAAATGTATATTTACCTTATTCAAATCTGTTTATTTGTGAGATGTACATACAAATGAACTGTATATTAGCATATTATGGTGCAAACTTAGGTGCATTCGTCATGGATACTCTCCTGATCTATATAATGATCCCACTGTTTGTTTTATTGTCATAGCCATCTGAGATACCATCCAGTGGTGTCAAACTGGATACCCTACCATACATGGTCTACTGATTACAAGCTGACAAGTTGTTGCTTTGTCCATTGGACAGAGTAACAACATCAACATGTTTGTTACATTTGTTGGATTAACTGGATCCTGAATGGCATCTTGTGATCATCTTGTGACAGGTGCTCTATCCACTACACCAAAGAGACAGTCCCATGTTTAGCTGAACATTAAAAGTATAAATGTTACTAAACCTTACTTAAAGACTGATGTTTTACCTCAAGTTTAGGCCTCAGTATGAACTAACAGAACAAATATAATGTGTTAAAAATGGTGAGGCAAGTATGTAGATTGTGCAGCAATGTGTAGCATGGGGACTTTTTACGACTTTATGGATAACAACTTATTGTGTATTGCATAGTGACGTTCGGTGTAGATTCTTACACCTTTATCAAGCTAAAAGTGTGTACATCCAAGTGTTGAGAAGATTATATACATAGTATTTTGTGACAAGCATCAGATTAACATTAATAACAGCATATAATTGAATAACATGTGGTAGAGAATTGGATTAGACCAGGTGGGAAGTTATCTGATGCTTGTCACAACTTACTATGTAATCATACTTCTCAACACTTGGTTGTACCCACTCTTAGCTGTAAGAATCTACACAGAAATATCGCTCTATGCAATAAACAAGAAGTTGTTATCCATAAAGTCGTATGCTTTATTATTGACTCACTATCTTCTAGAATGCCAATAGAAATATTCTCCAGCACGACGTTAAACCCAATTTCACCTCACCTCACCTAGAATGCCAATCAAACAATAATATGAATGTTACTGTAAGTTACCATTTCAGTGTGATTCCCTTATTAATGTTCATAGATAAATTATATGTGCAATAAACTGAGCACCCCTAGTGTATTTATTGTCATAATACACAGATAGCCGTGTAATATTACATTTCTTGTGTACACACTGTGGACCCTGTCCAGTCCAGACCATTGTGTTGCAGACAGTATCCAAACCTAGTATCTGTATATGTACAGATTATATCTCTATCTACCTGCTCAGTCAGTTTACCTGTTTTCACTTGTATCTGAATGGCTGAAGAAATTACAGATTTTGTTTCATAAGCACTACTAGCATATTCAAAATAAGTGTCATTTTCTTCTCTTTCCTTCATGAATGAATTTGGTTTGGCCCTTGTCAAGGTTTAGGGCATGGACTAATATACTCTGGAGTAACTAATGCTGCGTGTATAGTGTAACATGATACCTCTTACGTGCCACATTCTTCAATATGATATTGTTCTGTTTAAATCATGTGGGCCGACTAACGGGATCACTGACTTGCTTGATGCATGTCAATGCCAGTTCTGTAGATCAATGCTCATTATCGCAATCACTGTATTGTCTCAATTATTAGAGACTGCCAACATATAGCAGGAATATCGCTGAGTGTGATGTTAAACAACAACAAAGAATATATCTAGATTAGCAAGCCAGTGATTGAAATCAGAAGTGACGATATGAGTTGTCAACCATGTTGCCGAGTTAGACCACCAAATCTTTCACTTATGAAAACTTAGTCTTCTGGAAACCAATTCTGATTAAATGCCATTGAATCTCAGTAAAAATCTTTTTAAAAAATCATTGAATCTAATAATTCCAAAGTGTAAACATCCATAAAATGTGATATTCCTACTGAACTGGTCTGGATTTGTCATGCTCCACAGTAGATGTCAGTTATATCTTTCGTCATGTTCATGCTATGTGTCATGTGTATATAATAATGAAAGATCCTTTTAACTTTGTATTTTGCAAAGCAGTATCAATAAATCATTTTCAGAATCTACTGCTGTGTTTTTTTCTATTTTTAAGCCACAGGCATCAGTATGACAGTGGCCTGTGGTCACTAGAATCTTGGTGGGAGTGACCTGGAACAACCCAGTATTACTGTACAAGAAACAGACATCGGTATTTGAAAAGGTCATGGTAGTTGCATCAAAAACAGTTTTTGTTGTGACTGAGGGCATGGGTCGCCTAGTTGTCTATGGTGCCACAATGTGCAGAGTGAATTGGGGTTCGCTCCCAGTTATGTTTCCAGGTTCATCAGCACCATACCCATGTTTGTGGGTTAACAAAGTAGTAAACATATGAGGCTTCCTCACACTTTAAGCTGACACATCGGATGAGTGAGTGAGTGAGTTTGGTTTTAAGTCGCTTTTAGCAATATTCCAACATATCACGGCAGGGGACACCAGAAATGGGTTTCACACATTGTACCCATGTGGGGAATCAAACCTAGATATTCGGCAAGACGAGCCAATGCTTTAACCACTAGGCTACCCCACCGCACCACACGTCAGATGAAACGGGAACACCCACACCAACGCGCGCACACACACTACACACATAAAAGACAAACAAGTATTTCCTCATAATCACTTTAATTGATATGATTTCTTATTATAATTTACTTCTCAAATTCAACAAGGTGAACCAACATTCTTGTCCCATGATAACTAAAACAGTGAATTTATAAAACAATATGTCACTTGTAAAATAGTCCATAAACAAATGCATTAAATACAAGGAAAAACTCCAAACAGAATAAAACATTTAATGTGTGCATTCTCCAAAGCACATCAAACACTATTTGGCAGGGCAACATTTGCTTTCACACTTCCCTCTTACTGAAGAGTCGGTCTGTACTACTGGTGACTTGACTCCTATATTTTGTAGTATTTTCACATGTTAGGATGTTAAGATCTTAATATTGTAACAAACACGTAACATCTCAATTATAACTTGATATATATCATGTTCTGAATATTATCAAAACAGTCTGAATTCAAATGACATGCACTTCTGTTACATATATAAGATTTTTATAGTTTTGTTCTGTAAATCATCCATAGACAATGGTGTCATTACACTCATGGATAATGCCTATCTATGTGCACTGAAGTACAAAAATATACTGATAAATTCAAACAGCAAGGATAAGGCACCTGCTTGAAATGTGACCTTGATACTTTCATTATGACCTCAAAGACAACCTTAAACTTTCTTGACTCCTTGGAAGTGAGACAAGTTGTACAATGATTTTGATATCCGGCACATTCGGAGGTGGGTCAGAGTTTGGAGTCTTTCACTGTCCTGACTACACCCTCCTGGACAACAGACATCGCCAACACACCATCAGGTCTCCACAGTCGACCCAGGGTCAGCGCTCGTCCAGACCCTGGAGAACAAATGGTAATGTAAGGAATACACAAAGCCACTTTGAAAGTGGTCAAATATAACCTATGTTTGGGACTATACTTTAATAATAATATAATAATAATAATTCATTTATATAGCGCCTAGTATCCATCTGACTAGTTGCTCACTGAACGCGGTAATCAGAATCTGATTATTATTACCCCGGATAACCCAAGCTACCTGTGGGCACTAGAAGCTTATAGTCACATGACTTCATGCAACCGGGGTACCCATTTTCTGCTGGGTTAACAGAGGCAATTTTGACCAAACTGACTTTGCCTAAGGTGTATGTATCACATGTGCTTCGTTGTGGGGCAGGACTGAAGTCCTAGAAACTCTCAGGAGTCAAGCTGCCCAACACGGTCACACGATCCAAGGACTCTCTGAGCTCAAAGTTGCTTAACTTCTTTGAGTGGCAGGGCAAACTTGGTTTTCACATTTCTGCCACACTGAAGAGTCTCCCTGTACTACTGGTAATAGTAGGGAAACTCCAATATTTTATTATTTGGATATTTTAATACTTTTATTAGGGTGTGTCCCATCTGGGAATCGAATCCACACTCTCAGAGTCAGGCACCTAATCCGAAGCACACAAAGTCAGCCATTTAACCCACTCAGCCACTGAAGCTTCAACACATGGTTGTTGGACAAGTGGTAGTCTTGATCACATACTTTGTGTACTCTCTGACAAGTGTAAACTGGCAAGGATCCCACAGCAGAAAGCTATTAAAACACAATGCCATTTAGAAAGTGGTCAGATGTAACTCATGTTATATATACAATTACACTTTTTCAGTAAAGTACCGACAAAGGCACATATGTTACCATATAATGCTAAATGATGTTGGGATGGTACGAGCACTGTTCATAAGGGTGTCACTGTACGAAACACCCGTAACCCTACACACCTGTAGAAGAGAAACTCACGTGAGATCATTGGTAGGAAAGGTGTGAGATTAAGTTCCAGGTTAGTGCCTGGCTAGTCCATGGTATTGAATAAAGGTCAGCTTATCGTGGACTTCTTTCATGAATTGTAATGATTGAAAAGTTACTTGTCCGTCAAACTCACTTACACCTCTGTCAACAGTTTATGAGACTGCCTTCCTGTAGCCTACAAGCAATTCTAGCACGACAATGTGTGATACTCGATTCTGATTGGCTCAGAGCTCATCAAAACCGTACTTAAATGACAGTTTAAGGACCGCTAATTACAGTGACAGATTCACCGCGTATGAATACAACAAACTCGTTGACCCTATTGTTTGTAAACAAACATGTCAGACATCGGCAATTTCTATCTCGGCAGCATCTTTGGTGTTTTTGAAGTAAAAAGCGAATGGTTTGAAGAAGAATTTCTTGATTTCCTAATCGCAGTGAAGAAACTACGAAGCTGGAAAATCCGTCAGCAGCGCAAAAGCGTCAGTGTATTCAAAGCGGGTCCAGATCTACGTGTGTTGACATCGACAACACACGTCGGCCCACACATCCTAACCTGACCGCTTCCGTCCCGGCCGTAATGCCCAGTCCTTCCACTTCCACTGTCCATGTATCCCACATAAAACGTGGCATGTCAGGTCTTTTCCAAATTGGGAATAGTAGGGTGGTTATCAACAATTATTTCCGTGAATAAAGTTAGCGGTGACTAAACTTAGCGAGTTCACGGCTTGCATTTGGGCGAGTCGATTGTCATACAGAAGGGGAGATCAATAATTCGCTTGAGAAAAATCAAATAATTGTACTTGCTCACAGTATAAACTGTATTTTTTTTATTTATGTATGCTACTTGTTACAAGCATACTGGTTCCTGAAATATAGCATTCATGTTGTTGAAAATGTCTTATTTTGTTCATCACACAACCTGTCCCTCAACGGGACGATTCCAAGCGATTTCCAGGAAAAAGGCCCTTTGCGCCTTGTGTTCTTGCGCGCCAAACAGTTCAGTTATAAAACGCTTATCAGTCATGCTAGAATGAAGATAAAGCTACTCTGTTTTCAACTTTGCGGTCCTTTATTGTTGATTTAAGACTGCTAAATGTTCGGTTTTTAAATTATATTTAGCGGTCTAAAATCAGCGATAAAGGACCGCAAAATTGAAAACAGAGTAGCTTTATCTTCTAAGTGTAAAACACTTGTCTGACCACACAACTTACCACAGTGAGGACTCTCCATTTCATACAACATCCATTCATTGGCGTGGAAGGGGTTGTGGAACCACATGGAGTGGTCAAGCGAGGTGGTGTTGAACGAGGCCTTTTTGTCCGCTGACATCAGGGCGACGTCTAACAACATGAGGTCCGACATGTAGGCGGCAGCACACTTGTGCATGTTGACGTTGTCACCTGGAGCAAAGACATCTCACTGTCTGAAATATTCACAACAATAACACAAGGAACAGTATTAGTGTTTCTGCTGACTAAATTATTTATCGGACACTGTGTCTCTGTGTCTGGCAACCTAAAATTTTACTGGTCATGAATGAAATTTGCCCGTCATATCCTATTACCATGCTGTAAGAACTCATTTTAAAGTTATATTTAGCTTGGGTATTTCTGAAACATAACATTTCAAGGTATTTGTGTAACAATAACACTGTTGTAATAAATAAAGAAGGAACTCTATCATACTTGCGTATTTGTCTCTAAATATGTACTTTATCATGTTTAAGATAATACTGTTTTGAAAAAAAGTTGTGTATCGTTCTGTATCGATACACCAGTCGACGATACGGTAGCTGTATCAAAATTAAATGTATCGCGATGTATCGTTGCATCGGTGAATCGTCCCAGCCCTATTAGACGATCATCTTGTCTATCCTTAGCCTCACATACAGACGTTCCTGTGAGGAGCATAGACGATCATCTTGTCTATCCTAAGCCTCACATACAGACATTCCTGTGAGGAGCATAGATGATCATCTTGTCTATCCTAAGCCTCACATACAGACGTTCCTGTGAGGAGCATAGACGATCATCTTGTCTATCCTAAGCCTCACATACAGACGTTCCTGTGAGGAGCATAGACGATCATCTTGTCTATCCTAAGCCTCACATACAGACGTTCCTGTGAGGAGCATAGATGATCATCTTGTCTATCCTAAGCCTCACATACAGACATTCCTGTGAGGAGCATAGACGATCATCTTGTCTATCCTAAGCCTCACACACAGACGTTCCTGTGAGGAGCATAGACGATCATCTTGTCTATCCTAAGCCTCACATACAGACCTTTCTGTTAGAGAGCATAGATGATCATCTTGTCTATCCTAAGCCTCACATACAGACGTTCCTGTGAGGAGCATAGATGATCATCTTGTCTATCCTTAGCCTCACATACAGACATTCCTGTGAGGAGCATAGACGATCATCTTGTCTATCCTAAGCCTCACATACAGACGTTCCTGTGAGGAGCATAGACGATCATCTTGTCTATCCTAAGCCTCACATACAGACGTTCCTGTGAGGAGCATAGACGATCATCTTGTCTATCCTAAGCCTCACATACAGACGTTCCTGTGAGGAGCATAGACGATCATAGAAGATTATAGAAGATATTTCACTGAGGAGAATGGATGATACAGAGTTAGAGTATGGACAGTAGTCTGTCCTCACCTATATGTCCGCATGCTCGGATCCAGATTTGTCTGCGCGGAGCCTGGTTCCTGTTCCTAATGAGGTGCATCGGGTCGACGGGGCGGAACTCCATACTCATTGGCTCATCAATGAACATACCCAGCATTGCTTTCCTCTTTTCAGGCAGCTTTTCGCTTCTGAAAAAGAACAAAAGGGACAGACTTCACAACACTTGAAAACATGACATCCCATCCCTACTAATAGTGCAAGTGGCACAGCCATGACAAAAACTAACCCTCAGTTTGTACAAATGTCACTGTTGGAGATGGGGAGAGCTTTGTTGTCATAACCTTTCAATCTTTGGGTAGAATACACTTACAATGTAGGTATTGTCATTAGAATTGCTACTGGTGTCCTCCGCCGTGATATTGCTTGAATATTGCTAAAAGCGGTGTAATACTGAGCTGCTTCACTCACTCACTTACTCTAGTGCTATCTTCGCCAGCTCCTGGGTGTTGAGGAGGTTGTCAGGTCCTACTGTCTCTGGCATCTTGCACTGATGTCGGTAAGGGTCACTTTCTTCCTTCTTGAAGGATGCCTGCATTGTCAGCACTGCCTTCCCCCTCTGGACTGCCTTCACCGTGCGGCTACAGTACGTCTTCCCGTCCCGTGTACGGTCCACATGATACAGGACAGGGCGTTCACTAGAACCTACAGCAAGAAAATACCATAACATCCAGTTTCATGTATAGTTCAAACATAGCAATACTTGATTAAATCTATGAGTTAGTGAGTGAGTTAATATTTAACGTCACATCGGCAATATCTCAGCCATATTGTGACGAAAACAATTTCTATAATACAAAAATGAAAACAGTGTGAAGAGTTAAACCTGTCAACCATGGACAGTAAAAATACTAGAGAATCACAGATGTGAATATAAAACTAGCGAGCAAAGGTAAAAAATTCCAATTAAAGAAGACAATACAGTATAAACCACGGGCTATAGATCGCCAACAACTGAAGGTATATCACCATACTGAGAACCATGGGGACTTACATTACTTTTGCTACCTGCATGGACCCTAGCTGGATTTACACCATCCCTTCAGCCGCTGGCGATTGGAGGAAAATTTAGCCAACAGTTAAAATAACAAAAATACTATGTTTAAAATGTGGTAAATTTATATTTTACTTTGAAAGTTTTGGGACTTACGTATCCTCTCAGGAGGCGATTAAATCTATGAATACACAATGCCATTTGGAAAGTGGTCAAATGTTACAAGTTATATTTGGGATCCCACTTTCTTAGTAAAGTACAGATTCTAGTACTTCTGTTGGGTTGAGTCCCATCCGGGAATCAAACCCACACCCTCAGAGTCAGGCACCTACTTGCCAGCACACAAAGTCACCCACCTGATCCGCTCAGCCACTGCCTAACTCTGCATTAGGCTAACGCTGAGTCTCTGAAGACATACAAGTTTGATTTGAAAAGGAGGAACCCCCTGTGACAATGGAGATTCAAAACCTGAGGTAATCTAGACTTGCTTCATTCTTGGTTTTAGCATTGCAGAGACGGTTGGACCCATGAAGGTCCAGGTTAGAATATTGATTTTCAATAACCCATGCGTGTCGAAAGAGGCGACTAACGGGATCGAGTGGTCAGGTTTGCTGGCTTGGTTGACACATGACATCGGTTTCCAATTACGCAGATCGATGCTCATACTGTTGATCACAGACTCGATTATTTACACATAGCTGGAATATTGCTGAGTGCGGCGTAAAAATAAACTCACTCACTCACTCACGCAGAGAGGGTTGGGCTGATGGGAAAATAATGCGGTTCAGGTACAGACTACGTATGCATGTCACAATGTGTAACTTGTGACACCTACAGCTGGTACCTGGGCAAGGTTGAAAAAGTGATCCACAGTCCACTTTCACAACCAGCATAGGTTACTGAGAACATACTCAACACAGTATTTACCTCCTTGTAGGAAGTAGCAATGTAGACTGTGTACAAACTGGGACTCCGGAACTGTTTGAGCAGCAGCTACCAATGCTTGACCAATCAGCTGACCACCAAACACTGACCTAAAATACTTGGGATGCCATAGATACGTGCTCCTGTCCAAAACAACAAGGAATCATTACACATCATGACAATGCAACAATTAAACCAAAAATAGACTTAAATAGGCAATGGGGTATCCTATTATCCTGATTATAGCTTCGCTCATCACACAGAAATACTGGGTTCAACTCCCCTTATGGGTACAATGTGTGAAGTCCATTTCTGGTGTCCCCAGCTGTGATACTGCTGGATTATCACTTAAAGCAGTGTAAAACTTTCCTCACTCATAGACTTATCACTTAGTAGGTTGGGTGCTCCCCGGCTCTAAGCAGTTTTCCAGCAATGTCACAACAGGGGTTACCAGGGATTTCACACATTGTACCCAAGTGGGGAATCAAACTTTGTATGTGACAAGCGAAAAATTTAACCACAAAGCTTACCCACTGCCCACTTATGATTCAGTATGTGCCATAACAGGGCTGAAACTTAGTCTCTTTTGAGATGAAACAAATAAATAAAGAAAGCCCACACAAGAAAGAAATGTGGAAAGAATTTCCTCAGCTTCTGAAATGAAGAAAGAAGGGCTCCTTTTCATTATATATTTTTTTTAAAAAATAAATGAACTTAAATAAGTAAAATATGTTAATTTAGAACTAGTTGTTAGTCTGGCTGAAACTGTACTTTTGAATAAATAAATAAATAAATAAATAAATAAATAAATAAATAAATAAATAAATAAATAAATAAATAAAATAATTAAATAAATAAATAAATAAATAATAAACATCAATGGTAAGTTGGGTTAAAACATTGAGTTAAAAATCTCAACAGTAACTTCAGATTTAATACCTGAAAATGTCATGATACAACCAACAAAACATGGCATGATGAGAGAGCACTTTAACAAGTAAGGTCTTGGTAAGGTAACACTATGCTCCCTGCTTTATTGAACAATAGTTTATGTGGATTTGCCATCTTGACTATTTATACAAATAACAGAACCATGTAATGAAAGATATGTCAGGTGACCAGGGTGGGATGTGCATAGTATGTGGGGAGGGGGTGGTGGGTGGTGGTGGTGGGTTGTTTAACATTTTGTACACCTTGGTATTACCCTCATGACAATATACTGGTATTGTAGTGATAAGGGTTTGGTGTTGTACACATCATAAACTGTTTGAGAGGCATTCTAGCAGTTGCAAGTAGTAAGGTGAGGTGAGGTGAAATTGGGTTTTACGTTGTGCTTGAGAATATTTTGCTCATATGACGACTGCAAGTAATAGGAATGACAAGTCTTTATGGTTGATCAATCTCTTTATTGCATAATTGCGACGTTTCGGTATAGATACTTATACTGTTTCAGAGCTCCAGATAAGATTTAGCTCATGTGGGTACTGTACCCACTGTATTTTTTTTTGGAGTGGGTATTATGAATGTTGAGTGGGTATTTCAATTTCCGTTCCGTGCTTTCAAATATGTGCGTATTTCAGTCATTTTACTCACCTAAGTATTATGTTATTGAGTAAGTTTACTAAGCAGGTATGTTCTGCCTTATGTCATACCTAATCAAAACCAACTTAAATATAATGGAAATCACTCATCCTATACTGACAGTACAACACTTGCCCTATACTAACATTAATACAACTTGATCATGTTGATAGCAATTGATGTCATTTTCTTTACGAAGCGATTTTTATAAATATATTCCGTACGCATTTGTTTTAAACTTTTTGCGTATCTAACATTTTAAATGCGTAATTGGTACTCAACAATTATTTTTCAATGCATAAATGGGAATTTTCTATGTGCATTTTACCCAAATACGCAGCTTATCTGGGCCTCTGCTTTGTCGCAATTATACAATAAAGAAGCTGATCACCCATAAAGACTTGTCATTCACATTTGTCATGCATTGTATTGTGATCTGTGAACCTCATCATACAGACATGCTATGATTTTCTACTTTGTTATGATGATTGGGCATTATATTGCAAGAGTGAGTGAGTGAGTGAGTATGGTTTTATGCAGCATTTTTTAGCAATATTCCAGCAATATAACGGCAGGGGACACCAATACTGCAAGAAGAACCGAACACTAAGATTGCTGCATTGATTCACAGACCATAATGTAGACTATGTATAGACTGAACAGGTGCGTTGGGTTAGCCAAGAGGTTAACACGTTCGCTCGTCACGCAGAAGACCCGGTTCGATTCCCCAAATGGGTACAGTGTGAAGTCCATTTCTGGTGTCCACAGCTGGATATTGCTGGAATATTGCTGACAGCGGCGTAAAATTAATCTCACTCATCCACTCACTATAGTGTGAGCCTATCTTGATGTAGGGTTCTGTATTTCAGTGTAGGAACCCGGGGGGATCGGGGACTCTCGGCTACAGGTCTCATCCGAAGATGTCATTCGATAAAATGTAAACACACGTATCACATCGTAACAGCTGTGTAACAATCATAAACAAACCTGTATATGTTTTCGTCAATCTTGTCCAAAATTCAGAAATGATTTCTGCAAGAAATCGTCTAAGTCGGGTTCAGAATTCTCCATTCTGTATCAAGGGCAGGTAACTCTAATTCACAGACACAACATTGCTAGTAGAGAACCCGTCCCAGTTTGTCACAAGGTGAGGTCAGGGGTCAGGAAAGGTGTACACAACTCAGCGTATTTGGCCGGGGAAGGCATATCAGTTTGTTTTCGAGAATGAACTTGCAAGTTTGCGTGTACTGTGTAGATGTGTGAGTTTGTAGATAAAGTGCAAGCGGTGCTGAAAAGGTCGTTGTCGCCACGGGTACTATGTATACAGACAGATATGTGTACCCCAGACCGTTTCCGTTTCCTTGATCGGAACCGTCAAATTATTGTATTAGATGCTTTTGAATGCGTTATATAAGCAGGACCGGACACAGCGTTTTGAGAAGGGGGCTTTTCAGAAAGGGAGTGGGGGTGCACACTTAATTTCCACCCGAGTTTTAATTGTCATTTAACAACCCTTCTGGACAAAGGGGGGGTTGGACTGGGTGCCCACCCCCTGGATCCCTTTATGAACCATACACGCTATCGAATATTTTGCGATGCCAAATGATCAACATAGGACAGACAAAATCCCATTTTACATGTTATTGCTACCCTTTTTCACCAGTTTTAATTAGCATGTTTTCATGACAGAAGTCAATAAGGTAAGTCGATTAGCATGTTTTCGTAACAGAGGCCAGTGGCTGCATTGATATATTGTATAGATTTATCTGTGATGATGACAGTTTTTATCAGTTCAAGAAAAAATGCATGAGAATGTCGCGGGCCCATGAAGATGTTGACAACACAGGCCCTCGTGTCTTTGCGAAGATTAAAGATTAAAAAAATAATTTGAGATGACCCCCGACTCGAAATGCCTGTGAAGCATTTCGAGTCGGGGGTCATCTCAAAAAATTATTTTCTTAATCATTAATCTTCGCAAAGACACGAGGGCCTGTGGTTGACAAAGAAGAATCCGTTCTTGTTACATATCAGTCACACATCAATTAAGATGTACAAAGATGCTGATGTACTAGAATGATGCTTTAGATGATTACATGTACCATAAAAATATACCAGTATGATGAATTATGTTATGAGACTGCGTTGAACCATGTTATTAGTGCATATGATCAATAGCACTATTTAGGAGGAAAAATATAAATATCTATTTCAAAATAAATTGCATGCCACTTTTCACACTGTTGGGATTTTGTCCGCAATGTGCAGACATTTTGTCCTAGGTGATATTGTCTTGTGGGATTTTGGCCGGGTGGGATTTTGTCCTACCCTCGACAACTACATACGGTTTCGGTTTTGCGTTGCGGAATATGGACTCGTCCGTCGTTTCCGGTACCGGGTACATTTCTATAGTTTGACTTTGTTAAGGGTACATTTCTGTATCCAGGAACTTACCTGGGACCCGTACATATCTGTAGTACCTGTGTCGACAACGACCCCTTCAACGTAAGTGATACAGTGATGGACAAGTATATTCATGCGAAGAGAAGATTACAACGCTGCTGTCATTAAGTTTGGTTTTTAACCTTACTGCAGTAGTACTATTCCAGCAATATGGCGGCGGTCTGTATATATTCGAGTCTGGACCAAACAATCCAGTGAGCAACAGCATGAGCATCGTTGTATACATCTGGGATACGATGACATGTGTCAACCAAATCAGCGAGCCTTGCCACTTGTAGATCCCGTTAGTCTCAGTTTCCGTGAGTCAAGCATGGTCCAATACCATTGTGACAGACGTATTAGCATTGTGACGTCATAACTAAACTATTATGACGTCATACGTCTAGTGGTATTACACTACAATATTGCAGTATCTTCCATGGTCGAGTGATAAATAGAGAATACTACACGAGGTCTCATTACATACGAATTATACGAAACTGGTGACCTTCCTATGTTATCTGACCTCGCTTTCGATAACATAGGAAGGACACACGTTTCGTATAATTCGTATGTAATGAGACCGAGTGTGGTATTTTATTTATTACCCACGTCTTACATGCATTTAAATTGACAAAATAGCGTATTTTTGTTATGTTTTTGGTTTCAAACCGAAACCGGTTTCATAAAGAGGTTGTGGAAGAGTTTTGTACTGTAGTACAATATTTGCATGACGTCACACTAATGACGTCACTGCCATGGTAACCGACGTCACGTTGCATGTCAGTTGTCATCGCCTCGTACAGCCTCCTACAGTAAACTACTCCGTTGCACCTCGTTTCTTGGTTTCCAGTTGCTTCATTCGGCTAACATCACTGGTGGAAACATTGCGTTTATGTTTTTCGACAGATATAATGTCTCAGTTCAACTCACAATTAAACAGCGACAAGGCAACGTTCGCAATGTTTACATTCCCACAATGCATTTAAGTTGTAGAATGAATGAATTCACGTGTTTGTTATGAATGAAAAAATAGTTACGTCAGAATGTGACCTAATTGAGAGGTCATCGGTTATCCAATCAAATCGTTAGAATTTCAGGTCAAGTCGTTACGACACAGGTCAACGCGATACGACACTCGTGTGACGTACGAGATTAATATGCAACTACCCATACGTTGACCACGTGGGTAATAAAAGAGGATACTAAACGACCTTCCGTGCAATACCATTTTTATTAAACGAGTTAATGATTTGGTATCAAACGAGCGAAAGCGAGCTTGATACTAAATCTTTCACGAGTTTAATAAAAATGGTATTTCACGGAAGCGAGTTTAGTATTCTGTTTATTACTCTCCAACATAAACTGATAGAAACTGCCTACAGTGTGATGACTCTCATATCAATTTTCCGCGAGTCAAGCAAGGTCTGATACCATTGCGACAGAGGCTTTAGCATGGTAACGTCATAACTATAACCATTTTGACGTCATATGTCTAACGGTATTACTATTAGTTACACGTGTTTTGAAAGGGTGTACGGGACTGTAAGACCCTTGTAAATTGAGCATTTACAAGGGTCTTACAGTACACCCTTTCAAAACACCGTGTGGCGAATTTATTACCCTTAAGATCTCTTTATTTAGCTTATCTTTAAACAACAACATTCAATCATCGGCAGAATTGGACGCAAAACGTTTCGCCATGAGTTTTCCTGAACTGTCATAAAGGGAGATAACTTGGGATGGCTTAGTTTAAGATAACAATTATCGAATTTGAGGTTTCGTTAAACGACAAGTACAATACAGACACAATTTATTTTTTGGATATATTTATTGACACAAACAAATAAGAAATTATGAATTTTTTTTTACTCTGTTTATACTCATAATTGTATACACCACCTCTAAAATTTCGAAGCGATCAGCCGTTTGGCAGCCACATTCCATCCAAGGTCAAGGTCATTCGTACAACCCCGCGTAGTGTGTCACGTGACAGATCATTCGTGTTATATTCTGGGACGAGCCGAATAGCGACTCGTGTCCCTCTGGAAGGATTTCATATTGGCGCATGAACATCAGAACTACTATAAACAGCAAAAGATAACTCTATTCCTGATTCATTCTAATGGTTGGGCACAAATAGGCCTCTTATTGGCCCACGTCGCCTTGTATAAAACCAACCAACATTCTAATGGTACTTACCATCACCGAAGCACTCGTACATTGTATTGCTGTTTTTGGTTTTGCTTATTTATTTTAAAGAATTAAACCTCCTTGGTACAACTAAAAGAAAGAGAAAAACATATCTGTTAAAGACATGTTCTGACGTAATTATTACCAGATGTTCACCTTATATTTCCAATTATATTTCTAAATAGGGGTTAATAGTCACAAATGGGATTTGTTTGATTGAATATGTAAATAAAATTTATAAAAAACACCCAGCCACATTAAATTGCAAAGCAGAAACTCAAATATGACTTTAAAATATTTCTCAGACTGAACATTCGTGTGACCTTGCTGTCATACCCCAAGTGGAATTTTAAATGAATTCGCTGAAAAATATATACTACCCATCAAAAGTTTAGACTCACTTAAAGCACTCACTATATGTTATGTATATGTATGTGGTTACATCGAAGATGAATTTCTCCACCAACTTGGGGGAACCAACTGAAAACCTTATGCAGATGAATTGCACAAGGATGATGCTTCAAATTGCGAAAGGCATGAGCAAATGTCGTGCATGTGAACAGATGCGTTTTGGTGTAAAGTTTTGTTAAGAATTCGCCAATTTTCACAGATTTTAATCATTTACTGAACTCATGACAATAATCTTTTCAATGTTACGAATATGTTTTACAATACACCAGTTCATAACTAAACAGTACCTTTAAACAGTATGGAATATTTTGCAAAAAGCTAGTTTAGAACAGTGGACAAGTAAGTGGCTACATTTACACTAGTGAGTCTAAACTTTTGATGGGTAGTATATATGACCAAAAATAAGTCAGGCTAAAATATTCCCAGAGATGTGAAATATATGCCCAGTGTTAAAGATTAAAGTTGATTAGTTACATACAGATATAATATTATTGTTTTGAAACTCGTAGTGATTCATAATTACATTTCCTAAAACTGTTGTAAGCGCACGTTCAATCTCCACAACAAGCACGCAAGATCGCCAGAAATACACTCGGTTGGCCCCATGAGAGCCGTTATGTCAACAAACGCACGTGCGTGTATTTGAATCTCTCACCGTCAATCGCATGATTCTTATCAAACACTTCATATTAGACAGCACAATTCTGTCAGCTACGTTGTTAGCACCTTCAATGTGACGATATATATTTTTCATGATTTTTTAAACAAAACATAATGCCATAATAATAATAATAATAATAATGGATATTTTTAGCGCGCCATTTTCCACCCACTGATACATGCTCAAGGCGCTACATAAAAGCATACATACAATGCATACAGAGGATAAAATAGCAAAATAAATATACATTGAAATTGATGACAGAAAGATTGATTTTAGGGATAGGCTTTGGAAAAAAAGAAAGTCTTCAACTTAATTTTGAAAGTTTCCAATGTGCATGACTGCTTTATGTGGAGAGGGAGAGAATTCCACAGAGTAGGACCAGCGTACTGGAAAGACCTCTTGCCAAAAGAAGAAAGGAGAACTTTGGGGACGGAGAGAAGACATTGGTCTTGAGATCTGAGAGTTCTGGTAGGGGAGTACACAGTGAGAAGTTCAGAGAGATATGAAGGAGCTTGATTATGCAAACATTTATACACAATGCAAAGAAGTTTGAAGTCAATCCTGAACTTGATTGGAAGCCAGTGTAATGATGAGAGTACAGGGGTGATATGGTCTCGTTTAGTGGTAAGGGATATAATACGTGCTGCTGTATTTTGGACTTTTTGGAGTTTATTGAGATGTCCGTTGGTGAGTCCGTATAGAAGGCTATTACAGTAATCCAATCTGGATGTTACAAGGCATCTCACAAGAGTGTGGGCACTTTCCATTGTGATGTGCTTCCTAATCGTCCCAATGAGTCTGAGGTGGTAATAGCAGGTATGACACAACTTATCCACATGCGAATCTAGAGACAGGCCCGAATCAATATAAGCACCAAGATCTTTTATCAAAGCTGACGGTGTGATGTTAGCTGAACCAATCTTCACATTATCGATGTTAAATTTCTCCAAGCTCTTTGGTTTCCCAACAAGGAGAACCTCTGTTTTAGTGTCATTCAGTTTTAGTTTTCTGCCCGTCATCCAGACGATTTAGGTAGTCGGGATTATTTTTACCAAAGCACTGCAACCATTACGCGCGTTCTGATTGGTTTGTCGTATTTTCTCACATAACAAGCATCGAGACGGGGACGAGTCTTCTTGGAGGTTACGGAAAGAGGCGAGTGGTGACGAATGATGACAGATTTGACGGGGTGTACGGGTCGCACACCCTGGCAAATCTTCCTACATGGTTTGGTATGCTTTGGCTATTGACCAATCAGACTTCGACAAATTTATCTTGAGGGTAATAAACTAGTGTATTATTATTATGCTGACGGGAGTATGATCTTTATCCATTGCCTCCCGACATACAGAGTGACCAAGACCAAGATATTAGGGTTAGAATTGGTCTTCAGTAACCCATGCCTGTTGTAAGAGGCGACTAACGGGATAGAGTGGTCAGGCTCTCTGACTTGGTTGACACACGTCATCGTATTCAATTTGCGTTGGTCGATGCCCATGCTGTTGATCACTGGATTGTCTGGCCCAGATTCGATTATTTATGGTGCGGTCCCAGTGGCGACCTCGGAAGCTCGACCGACTCGACCTCACAAACTACTCGACCTGTCTCGACCTCACAACGACCTCATAACGACCTCGTAAAGACCTTTACGACCTTAGTTCGGTTTTAGTTCGACTTCACTCGACCTATCTCGACTCAGGTCGGCCAAGTTGAGAAGACCTATACTCGACCAGCTAGACCTGTATATCGAGCTAATTTCGAATTTATTTCGTCCAAAGTCGACCGGCCCAACCTCTACGCGACCTGTGTTCAACCGCAGCGACTGGTTCTCGACGGAAATTCCCTTTTTCTGCCGAGTAGACCCTTGGTTTCCAAACTGTATAAATTACAGGGTGCATTTTCAATAGGTACCCATTCAATTAGAGGACTGCAAAGTAGTAACATCACCTTCAGGAACCTTCACGTAAATCTGGTGAGCCCCGTGAAGCGAAGACTGCTTGCCATTTGGGTGCAGATAGCCTGGCACCTGCTTGAACTGATGGATGACCTTGAGAATGCCAACCCTCCTCCAACGCCAAAGTTCGAGCCGTAAGCACATCAATCCCATCCATGACGCCTTCAAAGCTGAGTATCGGTCAGATGAGTGGGATCAGAGCAGATGGAATACTGTAGCCCGTGCTTTCAAGGAAAGGTGGCAATTTCCATATTGCACCGGTGCGTTTGATAGCAATCATACGCATCAAGAAGCCTCCCAAAAGCGGGTCCCTCTTCTACTACTGCAATAACTTCTTCTCTATCGTCTTGCTGGCACTCGCGGATGCCGACTACAAGTTCCCGTGGGTCAACGTCGGGGCCAAGGTATCAGTATCAGACGCTGATGGTCTTCAACCATTCACAAGATCGGATGGAGGGCGATGACCTTGCATTCCCCGTATGGTGTGCCATACTTCTTCATCAGCGACGATGCCTTCCCCCTCCACCCCTGGATGATGAAGGACCCCGATCAGCAGATCCTCAACTGCAGGTAAGTATTCTTTTCCATAAATACCTAAATCAAATTGTAACTTAGTATCTTTGGATGTATGAAATATTATATCAAAGTTTTTGAAATTTGAATGCATTTGACTTAAAAATGTTTAATTTGTGACTTTAGCAGACTGTCTCGGGCCGGACGAGTGGTGGAAAATACCTTCGGGATTCTGGCTATGAGATTCCAGATCCTCCTGGGCTCCCTAAATAGCACTGCAGGCAGAGCTGAACAGATAACCCTGGCCTGCGTCACTTTACACAACATGCTGAGAACGAGGAACCGGAACAGTCAGATGAACCTCATAGGCCAGGGGAATGAGGACTGTTCACTCACCCAAGGCGAATGGCGCTCATGCACACAGCTGTTTGATGGGGATAACCGGGGTGCGAGGAACGTTACCCCACTAGATGACGCATACCAAAGAAACTATTTGTAGGACTATTTCATGCGCCCAGGAGCTGTTCATTGGCAGAAGATGATATCCAAATGACTTTAAAGCGTACTATATTATTTAGGACTACTTCATTTACAAAGGAACTCTTGTTTGTTTTTTATTTACACTATTTACAATTGGTAAATGCGAAAAAAAACACAATGAAAACTAACTATATACATGATGAACAAAACAAACTTTATGACAATCGTACGAGGTGTATTTACATTTACACTTAGCAATGGATGGAAAATACAAAAAAAATATCAGATGAAAAAAAAAGCTTTTAAATCTTTAATTGGAAACTCATTTAAATAATCTGAAGGTAACATTTCACATCAGTTTAAAGTGCTCATGACAATATATGAGTATCAAGTTCTACTTCTCAGTTTCACTGTCCTTGCTGTCCTGAACATGTGACTGATCCTCTGAGGTGTGTGTAGGGTCCAAGAGACCGCTTGGCACGTACAGAGATATACCTGCTGCAGCACTTGAGTCAAAGCTGGGGAAGATACCAGCCTCTTCCGCTGCTTTGCGGCGTGTTGGAGAGGGTGGTGTGCTCTGGGTGGCAGCAGGTTGGTGTGGAGATGATGTGCTACTACTGGCTGCCGTTTGGCTTTTATGAAGCAATTGGGAAGATGGCGACCATTTATGCGGTCGGCGCGGACTCGATTAGGTCGAGTTGAGGTCGAGATAGGTTGACTTCAGGTCGAGTCGGACGACTCCAGGTTGAGTCCAAGTCGAGTCCAGTTCGAGTTGGTCGACTCAAGGTCGAGTACAGATCGACTCTAAGACGAACACAAATCGGCATGTCAGGCCAGCTCGACCTTCAACTCGACCAACACGACCTAAATTCGACCTTTTTTCGACCTATTCTCAACCCCATCTCTGACCGGAGGTCGAGGAGGAAGTCGGGGGAAATTATTTGAAATGTCAAAAAAATTTCAAAAACTTAGTAGACCTGAATCGATCTGACTCGACCTGACTCGACCTAACTCGTTCTGAAACTCGACCAACTCGACCCCCAACTCGACCTTCAGGTCGAGAAGGTCGAGTAGCGTAAGGTCGGCACTGGGACCGCACCATTACACACCGCCGCCATATAGCTGGATTGCTGAGTGCGGCGTTAAACAACTACAACCAACCAACCAACCTACCAACCGACCAACCGACATACAGAGTGACCAGCGAACAACTGGTTTTGTATGTAAGACCTAAGGCCATATGGTTAAACCATCCCCACCCAGAATATCAAATATATACGTTCCATCACTTCTCTTTTTACTTTACAGTTTATTTATTGTTAAAGTTTATATCGTTTTAGTCACGATATGGCTGAAATATTGCCGATGTGACTTAAAGTCTCACTCACTCACACACTCACTCTCTACTAGTGAGTGAGTGAGTGAGTTAAAAAAATTCGTCACATCTGCAATATTTCAGCCATACCGTGACGAGAAAAAATAATTTTATACATAGTAATTTATGGTAAATTGTAAAACCTGTCAACGAAGGACAGTAAAATAACTAGATTATTACAGATTCGAATTCAAAACTAGTAATTAAATCTAAAACAGTTTAACTATAGATGACAATACAAGGTAAAGGGCTATATATTGCCAACAACTGAAGGTAGATCACCATACTAGGGATCATGGGGACTTACAGTACATTTGCTTCCTGCATGGACCCTAGCTGGATTTACACCATCCCTTCAGCTATTAGCAATTTTAGATAATCTAGCAATAAATTAAACGAATATATATTCTACGATTAAAATGGTAGGAGGGTTTAAATTTACTTTGAATGTTTTGGGACTTACGTACCCTCTCAGGAGGACAATAATTTTACAGTACTTTCACCCCCTTTGAGGGTACAGCCACTGACAATTTAAGTTACTAATCTAAACTACATATCATTAAAATACATATATCTACAGAACATATTAATCAAAATTCATTAATTAATCATTTTCTTTTAAAAAACCAAGAATTAAATGAAAATGAACAGTATTAAAAAGATCCTTATCAGTTTTAAGATTGAAATATTTATCCCTTATGATGGAGAATTCAGCGTCACTTTCTACTATACACAACTTGGATATGCTTTTAGTTTATTACATCGTCTGCATTTCTTTATCGCACATACACCGATAGTTTCTGACATCAGCATTTGAAATGTACACCATAATCATTTGAAGATGACAACATGTCAGGTCGCTATGACCTTCATGACACATGTTTCAAAATAACATGGAAATCCCAGTCATAATTCAGTAATCACTTAAAATATCTACCAATAACGACCTGTTCCATTATCATATAAAAACTGGAGGGTGCCAAGCACCTGTTAGTTTTGAACTGGACAGGATGGGGTAAGTAGTAGTATGTTTCAATCTGTAAGACGGGAGGTGGGGTAGCCTAGTGGTTTAAGCGTTCGCTCGTCACGCCGAAGACCCGGGTTCGATTACCCACATGGGTACAATGTGTGGAGGCCCCGCCGTGATATTGCTGGAATAGTGCTAAAAGCGGCGTAAAACCACACTCACTCATTCAATCAATCTGTAAGTAGGGTTTATAAAAAAAGGATTGCTAGAAGCAGCTTCACGGTAATAGGTATGTGTTAAATGCGTTCGAATGGAAATATTTTTCATAATTCATTTCTTGTTATCACCACCCTTTGATTCATATACACATACGAAAGATGTATAGTTTGATACTGGGCTCTCTGTTGAGCTTTGTAGTGAAACTTTTTCTGGAAATTAGTTTGTCGGTTTTTTTATGTTAACAATATATGAGATATTTTCATGATTTCAGGAAAACAAGTTCGGTAAGTTATCATCATCATCATCATCCTCATCATCATCCTCAAAATATTTATATATAGCGCCATTTCCAGTCCAAAAGTGCTGCTCAGTAGCGCTCTCCGAACTCGAGAATGAAAAGTTAGACACTGTATGTTATCTTAAAAAGGTATGTCTTCAGTTTAGATTTGAAAATCTTCAGGTTTTTATAAAACATGTCTTTAAACTACAACAACATATTCCAGTAATATCGAAATAACAACACAGGGTGGACTTTGAATAACTGATTTTATCACATCTGACAAAACTGTTTGCGGTGACTGTCACTATTACACATTACATAATATTGATTGATCCTGCAATCCTAGAAATTGATATTTGTAATAATTTTGCTGTAAATTTTTTTTTCAATTTAAATGAGACTCAAAGAAAATGTTTCGTTTAGTATTGTACACGAGCCATGTCATTTAGTATCTTACTTATATAAGGCACAAAACTATGGAACAGTCCTAAGACCAGTCGTGGCAATGATAAAAAACCATTTGGTTTAAGATTAGATTTGGTGGGGGGTGTGATGGAAGAAGTTTAAACCAACACTGAGTTAACTTTTATAATGTCAAAAAAGCCGTGAGAGGCAACTTAGACTTTTAATATACAAGCAATGTTCGTTTCACCATGTCTTCCTACTTAACATTAAAACGGGTTTTGTCCACCATGTCCAGCACAAACCGTTCAGATTGACGTAAGGCCCATATCGGAATGTCAGAACCATCCATAGTTTGTCTATTTTTACCCGTGTATCTAAAATACGTCAGTATGGCGAACACATTCGTCACCACTCGCCCCTTTCCGTAACCTGCTATTCGGCTTGTCCAGGAATAAAACGAGTTGGTCACGATTGCTTCCATTCGTCACCACTCGCCCTTTCCGTAACCTCCGGCGTGTCCCGGAATAACACGAGTTGGTCACGAACGGGTCATCCTGACAGTCAGCAGAGTTATTGACCTTGCATTTTAATCGGCTGTGCTTGTTAACGTTCACTGAACTGCATTTGATAGACTTGTAGAATCGAGATACAATTGTCATATCATTGTTATCAGATTGACAGGTAGATTGTCACTTCAAGGCGGGCTGTATGACACGTGTTCTATTCCTGCTAGTACACAGAGGAAAACGCTCAGAGACTGGCCATTCCTTACATGTATCAACACTTTAATGGACATTCATACGTTTGTTGTAGAACGAAATGGTTACAAAACAGCCCGTGCCGAGAGCACGGAACACCCGACGCAGATCCTCTAAGAAGGGTTCCTGGGCAATTACGGTAAAAAACGTCTTGACCATAGTCAAGACGAAGACTAAAAAAAAATATACAAGGAACAGTCGGCCATGAAGGGGGTTCAACTGCAACAGAAGATGGAAACCCCAAGGAAACCGGTCTGGAAACCCTAAGAATTATAAATTCACAATTTCAGAAATGAACAGTTTTGAATGATATAATTAATTTTATGTGAATTGATTTTTAGTTAGCAAACATTTTTTCTCGAATTGTATTTAAAAAATGTGTAGAATAAACAAATGTAACTAGTCAGCTTGTCTTTTCTTTTCTCAAATAATCCCCTAATCAGCTTTATTGTTTGTTCAAGTGTCACACTTGACCTGCTCTTTCCTGTGTTTGTGATGGGCCCGACCGGTGGGACAGGATACACTCACCTTTTGTGGCATCATGTGTAACACAAGAACACAAGGCGCAAAGAATGGGTGTTTTTCTTCTCGCAGCAACACTATGCAAAGCAGGGCGAACAGTTATCACAGAGTCAGACACAGGCAACCAGGGGAAGGAGGTGAAGCCAGGCTGACACTGGGCCCGTCCCTCCTTGTCCCAGGCTTGCCTTTCTGCTGGTCTGTCCGCGCTTTGTCCCCTGTCTGCTCTCTCAGCTTCCCCTATCCTACCTGATTATAAAGGCAGATAAACGACTAACTGACTGACTGACTGACTGAGTTTAGTTTTACGCCGCTTTTAGCAATATTCCAGCAATATTCCAGCAATATCACGGCGGGGGACACCAGAAATGGGCTTAACACATTGTGCCCATGTGGGGAATCGAACCCGGGTCTTCGGCGTGACGAGCCAACGCTTTAACCACTAGGCTACCCCACCGCCCGATAAACGACTAACAATCTGTGTAGGTCTTCAGTGCTCATGGACATAATCTTAGTTTAGCTGGTCATATTTTGACGAGCTTGACATATCTGGTACATGTGTACACGACATATAGTCTTAGACATGAGTGACACATCGTTACACATACGAAACACATTTGAAACACATGCCTATATAACTTCGAATTCTTACATTCTGTGCTGTCGATTATTTGTATGATAATGGAAATGTTTTTTTTTGTTGCGCTAACCTTATATTCAAGATAGCTAACCAAAATTCAAGATAAACAACAAGGAGAGTTCTATGGATATACACCTTCTTTAATATGATATGAGGGACGTTTCGGTGTAGCTACTAACACCGTTATCAAGCAAATGATGTACAATACTAGATGCAAGGTATATTTATATACATAGTAAAGTGATGATGTTTACACAATTAACGAGGTAGATGTACAAGGTGGTGGATGTTTACACAAGAGGCCAATAGTTACACAAACATAGTAAGCTATGGGGGGATTAAGGGAGGAAGCCAGTGAAATGACAGACAGGAGAATAATAGGATTAAGATTGCTTGGTGATGAGTTGGTTGTAGGCACACACACACAGAGAGAGAGAGAGAGAGAGAGAGACACGGAGACACACACACACACACACACACACACACGGGGTGTCAGCCAAGATGGCGGACGCTATGTATACAATCAGCAGAACACTCTCAGAGAGGCTGTGAGCTGAACAGTCTACGAGGCCAGACCGATTTAACATCGTCCGAGGTCACTGGATTTCTGTCCAAGGCAACACCACAGCCCTAGCTCCCCCGGGAGCGCCGGCACATACTAGACATTACTCTTCACAACATTGTGACATCCTCGCTGAGAACCCTGCTGGGTCCATTTGCCGCAGACATTGCAGGCCCACCTATACAACCGAAGCTAGCCGATGCTATGAACAACATTGATGTTCAAGAGAAAAGTTGAGGGAAAAGCTACAAGTCTCCTCAAAGTTGTGAACTGCTCAAAGTTAGCAAAGTCAACCCAGAAACCTAGGATTAAATGAGATCACAGGACGGTCCAATGACCTCAGAGTTCAGAAACTGCAGAACCCTGTCATCTGAGCAACAGTGCCCGTGCTAAACATAGCAAGCGAAATTCTCAAGGTGAAGAATAAGGAGATGTCGGTTCAACAGTTAGACATTAAGTCTTTGGCATCAGTCTGTTTGCTCATGTGAAAACCGCCGTCGAGACAGACAGACAGACAGATAATTTATTAACGTCTCACTGCATGTACAATATAAAAAAATAGACAAAATAACAAATGACCAGTAAAAGCACATGCACCATTCCTTATGGAATTATGAGAGACTAAATCTAAAATATATACAAGCTACTAAAATCATAGAAAAACGTTTGCGCTAAAATAGAAAAAGAAATTTTCAATTTTTTAATGGGTTGTGATTGAATTGAATATACGATTACATGTAATTGATATTTATAATCTTAGATTGTATAATTTTTTTTATTGCAGCATATCTAAATATAGAAGTAGTGTTATCAAATAGATAAATGCAATATTGCATTGTGATTGTGACGCTGTTGTGATGACCATCAATCATTGTACAAAGTACAACAGAGCAATATATTTAAATGACACTTCCGTTATCGTGTTACTATACCAGTACATTATATTTGACATGTTTGCTGTAAATGCACAAGTATTTTGGTGTCTATATGGTTATAGCGATGAACGGTTGACATATTCTGCTCGAAGTAAAAGTAGAAACTTACAATTTAATCTCAATCAGATTAGATTCAAGCGGAACACACTAGTTTACATTCCAAAGTTATGTTCACAAGTTTGTGATATGACCAACATCAAGTTATCATGATATGATAATTTGTATTATAAAAAGCAGACTGAAATTAATTCTATCCTATTTTTTCAAGTCTAGTAAATGCTTGCCAAATGGTGGACATACTTGTCATTTTATCTACCTGAATGGATCAGTTTGCTCCGTAAATACTATGATATTTTCATAGTTGGCAATCTTCTAAAATTTTGTTCTACCCTTGAATAATTGCCTTTTCACAGTGAAAATACTTATCATCAGTTTATCTACTAATATGGAACATTTTGATTCATAAATGTTTGTAATTTTTCCATAGTTTTTCCGTTTTAAGCTTTGTGCTATCCATGAGTATTTGTTTGCGTTATTTTTACCGAGCGCGGTTACGTCGTGGAATTTATTGCCCGATGGAGCTTTTTAAGCTATTTCCCTGAATCAATTTAAAACCATGATAAACACAACAGAAACTCACAATTACTTTGATTTGAATTTTGGAACTAGATTTTGTTCAATCATTCATTGTCGCCTCAAGCTCGGCTGTAGTGATCTAAACGCAGACAGATATAATCGGCATATATCGGACACACCCAGGTGTTCATGTGGTTATTATAACGAAGACGTTATTCACTACCTTTTTACATGTCGGAATTATCAAAATTTAAGAACAACTGTGTATTTTTATATTCAAGGATACGATGTTAAATCTACTTTATACGGTCACGGCGCATTGAATAACTCAACTAATAGTGACATTCTTAACTCATTACACAGTTCATTTCTAAAAGTAACCGCTTCCAATGATTATCCCCTCAACATATATATTCAGTGTAAGACAAATTTTATATAACGTGATTTTCTGCGGCATAACCAACACCACAACGAACATATTTGTTACTCAATCATATATCTGTTATTGTATTATTCTTTTGTTGTCAAATTATTTCATTTATGTATCCAGCTATTTGAACAATGTACGGAAGCAGCCTTTCTATAAGCCACTAGGCTTGTTCGCCTATCCATGTTTCTGCTTTGGCGAAATAAAAATATGCTTAAACCAAATAGATAAATATAGAAGAAGTGTTATCAATGAGGAAGCCGCAGTAGTAGCTGCAAGAGTTGTATGAGCCCCGGGGAGTTGAGATTGATAATACGATGTGCCGTTGAGATTGATAATACGATGTGCCGTTGAGATTGATAATACGATGTGCCGTTGAGATTGACATCCAATGATCGAGGGAAAAAATACCAGCGCCTTGAGCATGTACTAGTTGCGTGGATATGTACGCTATATTAATATCCTATAATAATACCTCATGGTCAGCAAAACAAACGTTATAACAACTACAATATTATTGAAAGAAGTGGAAGAAAAATGCAAAGGAATGTGATCGTGGTACAGAAAATCATTCTTCGGAAGACCCGTGAAGATCCGGGGTAGAATAGGTCTTCAGCAACCCATTCTTGTCATAAAAGGCGACTATGCTTGTCGTAAAAGGCGACTAACGGGATCAGGTGGTCAGGCTCGCTGACTCTGACACATGTCATCGGTTCCCAATTGCGCCGATCGATGCTCATGCTGTTGATCACTGGATTGTCTGGTTCAGACTCGATTATTTACAGACCGCCGCCATATAACTGGAATATTGCTGAGTGCGGCGTAAAACTAAACTCACTCACTCATTCTTCGGAAACATTGACATTGATATTCAGATATCAGTATGCTAACTGAAATCATACAAAAACATGACATGAAACCCTTTTGACTTTCACGAAAAGTCGTGTCAATTTAAGCGTGAGTGAGTTTGGTTTTACGCCGCTTTTTGCAATATTCCAGCAATATCACGGCGGGGGACACCACAAATGGGCTTCACACATTGTGCCCATGTGGGGAATCAAACCGGGGTCTTCGGCGTGACGAGCGAGCGCTTTAACCACTAGGCTACCCCACCGCCCCTGTCAATATTAGGAGTAACGTACATGCCAAGGTGCTTTCTCAGAGTAGATATTTTAGAGAATATATATGCAGAGCTGAGAATACATATTATGAGCTTGGAAAATTATTTTAGGGGGAAAATATTCCATATGTGATCAGTTCAACCACCTAACCATATACCAGATGTCATCACATTTTGATTACATATGCTGAATAATGACCATTAACACAAGACATTGCACGCAATGCGACATTTACAATGTGAAACAACTACCTGACAGAGCGCATACTACAACCTCATACCACATTACCTTGCTTCTCGGTGGTATAGTGGCCAACCCAAAGGCGTTTCCACAAAAGGCATCAGTTCAATGGCTTTACTTCTGGTATGTGAAATCACGTCGCTGACAATTTTAAAACAGGACGTCCTCTGTCTCTAGCCTTCTTAATAAAACACAAGTTCAGCTGAATGATATCACTTGCGACAGTGCGGATATTGAACAAGCCACGGCTAGCTGAAAGTCAATGTCTAAGCGCCTTGGGTATGCTTCTTGGAGGAATAGGGGGGTTGGGTAGCGGTTCATTCTCAGGACGTGGACAGCCTGAAATTTTGCATTCGCAGGACGAGGACAGACGCACTTGTAAGGAACTTGGTCACAGTGAGAGTGGAGATCAAGTCAACACCTAGTGTCTCCACCCCTCACAAGGGTAACATCTGCCAGTCTCCTCCTCATACTGCCAATCAAGCGTCGAATTCTCAGCATTGGAATCCTTTGTCATTTCTCATAGAATGACTGCGTCCTGCAGATTTTAACAGGAGGATCTCTAACTCAAACTTGGCGTCCAAGACAGTCCCCAAAATGTTTGATAGGGTTCATATCGGGGCTCCTTCCGGGGCTCCTTCCGGGCCATGGTAATGTTTCAATGACGGTGATGTTTCAGATATGTTCAAAGACACATCCACTGTCCAGATTGTACGAATCATACCCCGTCTACTCCATTTTGTGATTGGGAATTACCTGTGACAATGAGTGAATTTTTCGCAATCCCAAAGTTTCTGTGACATACGACCAATGCATGGAAATTAATATGTACGCTATTAACTGGTCGGGAATGTGAACTGTGTTATCCGGAATTATTAAGGTTGGTGTGTTCACCCAGAACTTGTTTTCAGTGTTGATTGATGTCATAAAATATGTTCACTCTGATAAGTATACACCGATATGTGAGTACATTTACTTAATCAGTGTCAAGAAATTGTGTACTATATCATTCTGACAAAATGAGGAAATGCATCACTTTTGCTATCGCAAACGTACCGTTAGATTACAAATTTGTTTATGTCTTCCGACATTTCGGGATAGGGCGGTCAGGCGCGCTGTCTTGGTTGACACATGTCATCGGTTCCCAATTGCGCAGATCGATGCTCATGTTGTTGATCACTGTTTTTCTTTTTACTTTCTTTCTTTCTTTTTTTTTGCATTGGTACAGTTATATCCTTCATACACAACACTATTCAAATACATAGCACAATGAAAACAAGCATGATAAGTGAGATCGTATAGATTATGTAAATAGGTCGTGACATGATGACCAGAAAGTCGTGAATTTCCTATATTTGCAAGCCTGACCACCCGATCCCGTTAGTCGCCTCTTACGACAAGCATAGTCGCCTTTTGTGGCAAGCATGGGTTGCTGAAGACCTATTCTACCCCGGATCTTCACGGGTTGAACTATATGGAAGCCGAGGAGGCGGACTGGAATCTCCACGACACTGGTGGACCAAGAACAAACAATCACCTAGAAGGATGGCATGGGCGTATGAAGAAGGTCATTGGGAAAACGGATCCAAATGTCTTCGAGCTGATCCGCTTCCTGGCAGAGGAGCAAGTGAAGACGGAATGCAACCTTCTGCAGTATAAGGCCGGCCAGCGTCTTCCGCTTGTTTGTTTTAACGGATTTGTGTGAACATAAACAAATATTGACAACAGTTATTGTATTAATAAACAAATATTGACAACAGTTATTGTATAAATATACAAATATTGACAACAATAATTGTATAAAGAAACATATACTGACAACAGTTATTGTAATAATAAACAAATATTGACAACAGTTATGTTGCATAAATAAATAAATATTGACAACAGTTATGTTGCATAAATAAATAAATATTGACAACAGTTATTGTATAACTAAATAAATATTGACAACAGTTATTGTATAAATAAACAAATATTGACAACAGTTATTGTATAAATAAACAAATATTGACAACAGTTATGTTGCATAAATAAATAAATATTGACAACAGTTATTGTATAAATAAATAAATATTGACAACAGTTATTGTATAAATAAACAAATATTGACAACAGTTATTGTATAAATAAACAAATATTGACAACAGTTATTGTATAAATAAATAAATATTGACAACAGTTATTGTTTAAATAAACAAATATTGATAACAGTTATTGTATAAATAAACAACTATTGACAACAGTTATTGTATAAATAAAAAAATATTGACAACAGTCATTGTATAAATAAACAAATATTGACAACAGTTATTGTATAAATAAGCAAATATTTCCTGTACTCGCTCAAAGTGTTCAGCCACCCTGCACCGTCAACAAGGACAGTGTTTAACTATATCGGATATCCACCGTACAAACACCGGGGATACAGGGTTGGTATACTCCAGTAAGTATGACACAAATAGCAATATTTGCATACCAAATTACATGCCAGCCTGGATGTGCCCATGACAAGATATTGGACACATATTGAATTTGGAGATGAATATCACCAGATTGGCCAATGAGCCACCGCCTTCTGGCATACGTCTCGGGGCTATTTAATATAATCAATAATTTATCCACTGAGAATCAAAATAACCAAGGCCCCAAAATAAGTAAACGTGCAATAATATTCACCACGCACAGGGCTTGGCGTGACCAGCTGATTGATAAAATCGGGCCCATTCCACCCGTCTAGGTCGAAGTGGGGTGTTGGACAAAAGGAACACGCTTCCAGCTCCCTTGTCCTCAACCACCAGAATTAGATTAAAGGATTAGGGTTGGGGGATTATAGTCTGAAAACCCATTCTGCCCCGGGTCCACACAGGGAAGAGCTATAAGCGTTACCCAGCACTCACGACGAGTGCCTGGTAATAACTGACATGTTGTATGATTGAATATTGAACGAAACTTACCTGGAAGTTGAAGGTTGAGTGAGATTATATTTCAACCAATCACGTCGCAGGACGTGATCACGTGAGATAGCAAAAGCGAGCAGGGGTCATTGCGATTCCGAGCTGTTAGGAGAACACTTTTTTGACGTGGACGCTTCTTAGAGATACTCTGTGTCCTTTGGGCGTTAGTTCGATACCTTTACAAAGTGATCTCTGATCAGTTGTGAGGTTGTGAAGAAGAAAACTACGTTTAGAAGTTTACTGACCCTACGTGGTGGAGCTTCTCCAGCTCCCTGGCCAGGCTCTGAGACCAGAGCTTCAAGATGGCTGATGCCAGGCTGAAGTCGCCACTCAGCTCTACCCGCTTGCCTGATGGTGAAGGTGAAGATAGAGAGCGGGAGAACACGGGACAAACATGTTGTGATGACATGCTAGCTCAAACTTCTCAGCAATCTCATATGGGTGGAGGAGAAGCTTCTGACACAAATCAGTTATTCCAGCTGATGATGGAACAGGCACGCCGCACTCAGGAATTGTTAGCAGGGGTGTCCGAGTCCCTGGAGCGTGCCAGCTTTGTTCCCGCCAAGCGCGCCAGGGAGTGGGAGGAGGGGGGAGAGCAGCCAGAGAAGCGGTCACGCAGCGAGCCATCCCTCAAGGAAACCCCCCAGGCGTCGAGTTCCACTGCTAAGTCAGCGGCGAGCGCTTTTGATGACCTCCTGCAAGATAGCAGCAGCTCCAGTGATGAGGAGGTGGACGCCGATGGGGATATACTTGAGTGTTTGGTGCAGGAATTCACTGGAGCTGCAGCTGTTGGGAAGGATGTTCATCCTAAGATTGCTAAGGCTTTGGATAGTCTGCTGTTTCGAAGCATGCCTGATGACAAGTATTAGGAAAAGGCCGCCACCTACAACCGCCCTCAGAACTGTGAGAGACTAGATGGGTCAAAGGTTAACCCGGAAATCTGGCCGTCCTTGAACAAGGACTCAAAAGCCGAGGATGTGAAATGGCAAAGACTTCAAGGAACCCTGATCAAAGCCATGATTCCAATCTTAGAAGTCTTGGATACTGTGTACAGGGTGAAAACCAAAGAAGTGTCAGTTGACAGCATCGACTTTGGTGGTGTAGTGAGACGAACAACAGATGCCCTTGCTTTGATGTCACACGCCAATACACACCTGAACCTGAGACGCCGGGAATTGCTGCGGCCTTTCCTCAATACACAATACAAGCAGTTGTGTTGACCCAATACACCAATGTCCAACCTGTTGTTTGGTGATGACATTGCTGACACCATTAAGACGGTGGCAGCAACACACAAGCTTGGCTCAGAAATCTCTTCCCGCGGCGGCCGGAATGATCACAGAAAGAGCTTCACGCCACGCCCACGTGACCAAAGATCTGGGCACTACAACCGCCCCACTAACTACAATCCCCTGACACGAGGAAAAGGGAAGGTTTTTTTATACCGACCCCCAGCGTTCAAGAACAGGAATCCGCAGGACGCGGAGAGGAGATACTAGAATCACGGAGTAGCCCAGAGGAGGTGAGGAACAATTCTGAATGTCCTTTTATTGATCCTAGGGATTTTAAAGGTGGACAGCTTCAGTTTTACTCTGATGAGTGGGAGAAACTAACATCTGACCCTGTTATCTTACAAACTGTGAATGGTTGTCTTATCAATTTCATACTCTGCTCTCGATCTATCACTTACAGATTCTAATCTTTTAAATGAGTTCGAATGGTCGGTCCATGACGACCTTTGTGGAAGCGACCACTTCCCAACAATTCTTACTCCTATCAACCCCACGGATGAACCACCACCAACAAGATGGAATTTTACTAAGGCCAATTGGCCTTTATTCCAATCCCTATGTTCAGAAAAATTTAAGCCGGACAACTTCAGGAATGTTCCTGACCCCATGGAACTATTTTCAGACGTCCTAAATGCCATCGGAGACAAAAGTATTCCTAAGTCCTCTGCAAACCCGCACATACACAAACCATGGTTTGATACAAACTGCAAACAAGCTAGGAAAAATAGGAAGAAGGCGGAAAAATATTTCCGACAACAACCTACAGTGCATAACCTGAATGCTGTTAAAATGACAAATGCCAGGGCAAAACGTACCTTCAAACAAACTAAACGCCGGTCATGGAGGAAATATGTGTCAAAAATCAACTCCCGCACACCCATGTCCAAGGTGTGGAACATGATTCAAAAGATCAAGGGCTAAGGGTCAAAATCAGGAGTTCACCACCTGAAAGATGGTGACTCCCTCCTAACAAATAAATCTGAAATTGCAAACAAACTTGGCGAAACTTTGGCAAACCACTCCTCCTCATCAAATTATAACCCTCAGTTCCAGAAATACCAAACCCAACAAGAAAAGAAACCAGTCAATTTTAACTCTGATAATGGGGAGGATTACAACGAAACGTTTTCCCTCCATGAATTACGTACTGCCCTAGGACAGGCTCACGACACTGCGGCAGGAGCTGATGAAATCCATTATCAGCTTCTGAAACACCTTCCTGACACAGGCTTGGAAACACTCCTAAATATATTTGATGACATCTGGACATCTGGACACTTTCCCCCTTTGTGGCACAATGCCATTATCATCCCTATACCAAAACCTGGCCGCGATCATACTGATCCCTCAAACTACCGTCCTATATCACTAACTAGCTGCGTTTGCAAAACCATGGAGCGCATGGTCAACAATCGATTAATCTGGAACTTGGAGACCAAAAACCTCCTCAGTGACCTCCAATGTGGTTTCCGAAAAAACCGAAGTACCATTGACCATCTGGTGCGTCTGGAATCATTCATCAAAAACTCCATTGTCAACAAACAACATACAGTATCTATCTTTTTCGACTTAGAAAAAGCATATGATACAACGTGGAAACATGGTATCCTAAAAGATTTACACGAGTTTGGATTGAGAGGGTAGACTACCTCAATTCATATCTCAGTTTTTAAATAACAGACAATTTCAAGTTCGGGTGGGTTCCACACTGTCTGACTATTTCCACCAAGATCAGGGCGTCCCCCAAGGCAGCATCCTGTCTGTCACACTTTTTAGCATCAAAATTAACAGCCTCACTAACGTTCTGAACAGTTGCGTTGATGGGTCCCTTTTCGTGGATGACTTCAATATTTCATGTCGTGGTAAGAACATGCACGCAATAGAAAGGCAGCTACAACTCTGCCTTAACAAAATCCAAAAATGGGCCAATGAAAATGGTTTTAAGTTTTCATAATCCAAAACAAATTGTATTCACTTTTGTCGTAAATACAAACCACACAAGGATCCAGACCTAACTTTAGATGGTACTCCCATCAAGGTAGTAGAAGAGGCCAAATTCCTTGGACTCATATTCGACCGCCACCTGACATTCTTACCACACATAAAATATTTGAAAACAAAGTGCTTGAAGGCTCTAGACTTGCTAAAAGTAGTTTCAAATACAGAGTGGGGAGGGGATCAGACCACCCTCCTTCACTTGTACAGATCATTAGTTCGCAGTAAACTAGATTATGGCTCCATTGTCTACGGTGGAGCCTGCAAAAGCAATTTAGAAAAATTAGACTCTATCCACCACCAAGGGCTGAGGCTCTGCCTGGGAGCTTTAAGGACCTCTCCGGTAGACAGTCTATATGCGGAGGCCAATGAACCTTCCCTTGAACAACGCCGCATTAAACTCTCACTGCAGTATATCACTAAATTACGTTCAAATGAGTCCAATCCAGCATACAATTGTGTTTTCAACCCGCTCTATGAAAACTTATTTCCTGAACTGCCAAGCCTGGTTCCACTACTTGGAATCAGGATCAAACCACACATATCTGCAGCTAAAATTGATCTCAACATCATTGCACCATACCGACTTCTGTCCTCACCACCATGGCAAATGGTGAAACCACAGGTCGATCTTACCCTCACCAAACTCAAAAAGTCTGAAACAAATCCCTTGGTGTTCCAACAGGAATACAACCAGTTACGTTCGAAGTATAACACTCACAGATCCATTTTCACAGACGGATCCAAGGACGATGGCCAAGTTGCCAGCGCTACAGTCATTGGAGCCAAGACCGTCTCCTCTAGGATCCCCGACAACAGTTCCATTTTCACCGCTGAAGCCAAAGCTATCTTCTCAGCTTTGACCTACATTCAACAGCAAAATCATTCCCAAAACTTCATCGTTTTTACAGATTCATTATCCTGCCTTCAAGCACTTCTAAACGTGACTTCGAGTCACCCAATCATCCTGGACATATTAGAACTGTACAACGACCTTTCTACTGGCCAATATGACATCATCCTCTGCTGGTTGCCGGGTCACGTCGGCATAGCAGGTAACACTAAGGCCGATGCTGCTGCAAAAGCAGCTCTTGAAAAGCCCCTATCTCCACTGCTAATCCCGTACAGTGATTTCAAACCCACTATCAGAAGCTATACTCGGGACCTGATGCATAAAAGGTGGGACACTCAAGTAGGAAGAAACAAACTCCATGAAATGAAGCCAACAATCGGTTATACCTACTTGGGTTGCCAGTCAAGACGTGATGAAGTAATTTTACGACGATGTCGTATTGGCCACAGTCGGTTTACACATGACCATCTGCTAAAAAACGGATGGGGATGGACCCCCCATATGTCTCTCCTGCGATGAGGCTTTCACCGTCAAGCATATTCTGCTTGACTGTGTGGACTTCACATCTGCAAGGGACTCGCATTATCACGCAACCAATCTGAAAGATCTGTTCTCCAGCGTGAGCGCTCATCTGATACTGAACTACCTGAGGGAAGTTGATCTATATCATAAATTGTAACTGTGTAATGTCACTAACGAATTTACCTGCTTTTCAATTTAGTGCTATGACATTCTCTGTTCTAAAATGATAATGTAATGAATGTATGTCTTTGAAACGAAACCACTTTGTACTTACAATGTATATTAATGCAGACTTGTTCTCGTCACTATATGGCTGGAATAATGCAGATGTGACGTAAAGCCCAACTCAACTCAACTCTTAACCATGAGCATGGAGAATATGTGTCCACAATCTTCATTCGGAAAAAGAAAAACGACACTTATAGACTCATTTTGAATTTGAAACATTTGAACAAACATGTTGAGTATGCTCATTTTAAAATGGAAAGTTTAAATTCTGCTATAACCCTCGTCAGGCCAGGCTGCTACATGGCATCTATCGACTTAAAGGACGCTTACTATTCGGTGCCGATACATCCTTCACATCAGAAATATCTCAAGTTCACTTGGGGTGGGGCTCTGTACCAGTTTACGTGCCTTCCGAACGGACTAGCCTGTGCACCCAGATACTTTACAAAACTGTTGCGTGTTCCGTACTCACATCTGCGGTCAAAAGGACACATGAACGTTGGATTCATTGATGATTCCTTTATAACTGGGGATAATCATCAAGAATGCTCGCGATTCGTTATGGAAACTGCTGAACTTTTCACTCGTCTCGGCTTTGTCATACACCCAGAGAAGTCAGTCCTTAAACCTAGTCAACAAGTTGTTTTTCTGGGTTTTATCATTAACTCTCTTTCTATGAGCGTGTCATTAACGACAGGGAAAGCTGACAAAATTCAGAAGGCGTGTATTCAGGTGATGCGACAGTCCTGTGTAAGTGTGAGACAATTAGCAGAGGTGATCGGGTACTTAGTAGCCAGTCTCCCGGGGGTGAAGTTCGGACCGCTGTATTACAGACGGTTAGATAACCACAAGTCACGTGTTATCAAACAGACGCGGGGTGACTATGACCAGTGTATGACATTAACCGCGGAGGACAAGCGTGACTTAAAATGGTGGATTGAAAATTTACACACAGCCAGTAAGCCCATATCTGTTGACCCGCCATCCTTAACCCTGTCTGCTGATGCCTCAAAGAAAGGCTGGGGAGGGGTACGCGACGGACAGAGCAGTGGCGGACACTGGTCACGTGACGAAGCGGATAAGCACATAAATTATTTGGAACTGTGAGCTGCGTTTCTGACGCTCCGTGCTTTCTGTGGTAGTGAAACGAACTGTCACATCCATTTGCTACTCGACAATAGTACAGCTGTTGCGTACATTAACCACATGGGCGGGAAGAAGTGCCTACTGAACAGTCTAGTGCGTCAAATGTGGGAATGGTGTATCTCACGGGGTATATGGATAAGTGCAGCTCACCTCCCTGGGAAGTGCAATGTCTTGGCAGATAAAGCGTCGCGGCTGATCAAAGACAATACAGAATGGTACCTTACAGCGAATGTGTTTGATGGCGTATGTTACAATTTCGGCAAACCAGAAATTGATCTCTTTGCTTCGCGTCTGAACAACAGATTACCAAAATATGTCTCGTGGCAGCCTGACCCAGACGCACAAGCAGTTGATGCTTTTTCTATGCCATGTTTGAAACAGTACTTCTATTATGCTTTCCCGCCTTTCAGTGTGATCAACGCTGTCCTGAAGAAAACGGAGGAGGACCAAGCCAGAGGCATCTTGATCGCTCCTCTGTGGAGCACACAGCCGTGGTTCCCCCGACTTCTCAGACTCATCACTCGGCCGCCTTTGATCCTACCGCCAGCTCGAAGAATTCTACGACTGCCACACAACGACACTCAGACTCACCCACTGACAAAGATGACACTAGCTGCGTTTCTCTTGTCAGGCGATCTCTCAGAAGGCGAGGAGTTTCGCAGAGAGCTACCCAAATCATCATTCAGTCCTGGAGAACTAACACGAGAAAGCAGTATGCCACCTATGTCAGCAGGTGGATGGTGTTTTGCAGTGAAAGACAGACTGATTCGTTATGTCTGGATGTAAGTGATGTGCTTGATTTCTTGTGAACTATACGACCAGCAGCTTGGATATAGTGCTCTGAACACGGCACGGTCAGCCCTGTCATCTGTAGTTGTGTTAGATAGTGGAACCATTGGTAGTCACCCTTTGATAAACAGGTTCATGAAAGGAGTGTACAATGCTAGACCTGCTTTGCCCAGAAACACTGTCACGTGGGACACTGGAACGGTCCTTAATTATCTTGGCTCAAAATCACCTGTCCGGAAATTGACCTTGAAAGACCTAACACTTAAAGCTGTGACTTTGATAGCAATTTTAACTGGGCAAAGACTGCAAACTGTAAATTGTCTAGACATACGAAACATGACGCTTTCAGGCAATAGATGTAAATTTAGAGTAGGTAGTCTGTTGAAACATAGCAGAGTAGGCAGTCATCAACAAGAACTGTGCATTGCAGCATACGCGCCAGACAGAAGGTTGTGTATTGTGACTGTGCTTCGCGAATACCTCGCGAGGACGGCCCCTCTCAGAGGTGTGAACACCCAATTGTTCCACAGCTATAATCGGCCACACAAGCCCGTTGCCAAAGACACGGTAGCTAGTTGGGTTAAACGAGTTTTAGAGCTAAGTGGACTGGACACTACTATATTCAGACCTCACTCCACTCGTGCTGCATCAACGACAGCAGCAAAGAACTATAGTGTGCCTCTGCAGACCATTCTTCAAACTGCAGGCTGGAGTAATGACTCTACTTTCGGGAAATATTACAACAAACCTGTTTTAGAAACAACTTTGTTTTCACACACTTTGCTTGAAAATGCCTAGATTTGATTGGATTGTACGTTCATATGTTTGTACCTGTGTTAAGTAGTCAACACAAAATAAATGTAAATATGTTTCATATTTGCCGGTGTGGTTATTTGAAACCTTGGCTTTAAATATCTCACGTGATCACGTACTGCGACGTGATTGGTTGAAATATAATTGAAAATTAAACGAAACTTACCTGGAAGTTGAAGGTTGATTGAGATTACATGAAACCAATCACAAGCAGAGGGATCAAAAAAAGTTCTAACGGGACCTCGGATATCAGGATTCGTGTAACACCTATGGCTCTCTTCAAACATGTCTAGTCCTAGTGGCGACCACCTCCCTGGTGTAGTGGTTAGACGTTAAAATATGGTACTTGTTGGTCCCTGCCTGGCGCTCGGCATTAATGGGTACAACAAGGACTGGTCGGCTCGGAGTCAGTATAATGTGTCTGAGTGGGGTATTCATGCTTCACTGCGGCATGGTATCTCAGTGGGCTAGCATTAGAAAACCAGCTTCAGTCTGGGCTAGTACAAGCAGCCTCACATACACATACACACACATGCACGTCGTCATATGAGCGAAATATTCTCAAGCACGACGTTAAACCCAATTTCACCTCACCTCACCTCTAGTCCTAGTGGAGCAAACAGAATGGGTGTTTATGTTCTGGGAGTAGGACTATGTGAGGCAAGACGAACAGTGTACACAGAGTCCAATAGAGACTACTCGGGTACACGACGAAGTCCGACTGACACCTGGGCAACTGATAAGATGGATCGGATGGTCGGTGCTCTTCCCTCCATGTTCCTGGATTGCCTTCATGCTGTCTGCTGACTGTCCCTTGCTTGCCTATGCTGCCTGCTTTTAAAGGCAGATGAGCGACTAACAATCTGTTTAACTGGTCACAGTTTTGACTAGTTTGACATGTTTCTGACAAGTGCCGGTAATTCTCATGGGTGTAATATGCTTAGCTGGTCATTTGCTTTAGCTGATACAAGTGTACACACAAATAAAAATGGAGCGTCAGAATGTACCTTACCAATACTTCATAAATCGCCTAAACCCTATATCTCACAACCATAAAATATAATTAGGAGCACCATTGCATCAAACGGTTTAAGACGACATTGTATTTATAAACTATTAAGCTTTTTTTTTTGAAGGATGTAATACACAGTTTCTTTTCTTTTTTTCATAATGATATCTTTGCTGTGTTATTTTCTTTTAATCTATGAAAGAAATTCCCCAATTCACAGTTTCTAACTTTATTTTCTGAATGAATTTGGTTATTTCTTGTTTCCTCCGAATATAATGCCCTTGGAAGTTGACTGATCCATCATTAATTACCTAGCCACGTTTCAAATGGAGACATTAGCATGTACCGAGTCCAAATGTGATGCCAATATCATTAGAAAAGCACTCGACAAGGAGAACGTGTCCTTTGGCAAGAGCTCGATGTCATCCATGTGAAGGATATGAGTAAGTGGTGTTTGGGATCAGTGCTGAGGAGGTCCCGGGGGGTAACCCTCCTCTTAATTGAGCAGAAATTTCAAGGAATTTAAAGACAAACAAAAAAGGAAAGGACTGAATGAGTCCCCCTGGAATATTCCTCTTCTGACTGGAATAGATTCCGAAGTCTGCACCTGCCCTGTGGGTATATCTCAAGTTGAGTCATAAAATACCTGAGTAAATCAAGTAGTCTCTCGGGGAGTTCAATACAATTAAGAGACTTCAGAATCCATTCATGAGGGACAGAGTCGTATGCCATCAATCCAGCACATGGAGAGGTTGCGGTGATATGTTTTAGCCTTTTCCATCATAATGTTCTGTACAAGATGTTGATCCTTGCTCCCTTCTGCGCTCTATAACTTATAGCATGGGAAGAGCAGTAAGATGACACGAGGGTTGCCAAACACCCTGTGAATATTTTGTATTGCGTATTCAAACATATGATAGGGCGGTAGTTTTGGGGATTAGTCAAGTCTCCTTTCTTGGGAAGGAGTATTGTGCGACCTTTGCAAACCATGGAGGAGCATCACCTGTGTCCACGAGAGAACTGAAACAGTAAAGTAATGTTTTTTAGACACAGAGAAACAGTTTCGAATACCAGTTTCAAATGCAAGCAGGTCCTGGTGCTGCATTAGATTTGGACTATTTGATAACACCTTTAAGGCTATCTGTTGAGATGTAACACAAAAACGGTGCAGTTATTTTTTCATGCATTGCATGATCGTAATCATGGACCCATGGTGCCTCAATTGCTTCCAGAATCTTTCATTGGCACCCATGGGAAGCCGTTTGTTGTTATCACCAACACCGTTTGATTTTAGTTGCCTGTAAACGTGGGTTTCATTATTTCTGACGAGGTTTATTTTTTTTATGAATTTGTTCTTCTCTTCCCCATTTTTATTTCTTTCAGTCCAAACCTTTAATTCTGCCTTCAGGGAATCGACCCTTTCATTGTCTTGTATTGCAAGTTTAATTTTTCTCCAAATTGACTTTTGTCACGTCCCTGACGATCTTATTGTAAGGCACAGCTCTATCCAAGAAATGCTTCTTCTACTTTCATCAAGTTTGACTAGAGTGAATATGGTTTTACGTCGCTTTTAGCAATATCATGGCGGGGGACACCAGAAATGAGCTTCACACATTATACCCATGTGGGGAATCTTCGGCGTGACGAGCGAACGCTTTAACCACTATGCTACCCCACAGCCCAAGTTTGACTATAAACCGTATCTTCTTTGGTGTTTTGTTCGTATCTTAAGATGTTTTGCATGTAGCGAAAATATATTCATTAAGTAAATCAATTTCATGTTTGGAAAGGACTTGTTTATTTGTTTAATTGGCCTCCAATTTTTTCAAAAGGTAAATCACATATTTCCTCATAAATGGAGTTAAACAAAGTGAAAACAGGATTTCAGAAAGATCAGCAAGTGAGGAGGAAGGAGAACGAGGGTCTGAAATTTCGTTTGCAGTTGGAACGAAGCCAGACGAGTTTTTTGTCGGAGAGAGGAAAGAGGTTGACGCGGACGTCTATTCAAAGTTTTGGGTCTGTTGCCACCAGAACATTCTGCTCATGCAAGGTTCCTGGCGGGCTCAAGTTGTGACTTCAACTGGCTCAAGTTGAATTTTTAAAGCGCCGGAGTTGATCTCGGAGGTTTGGCTCCGTCAGGTAATTATGCATTGTCCCAATGCAGATTAAGCGCCTTGCCATTGATGCGTGGATTATCAGGACATCCTGCCGCGTTTTTCGCACACTAAAGTAGTGTGTTTTGTATAAAGATTGTCCCATCTCCAGTACGGTTGGTTTCAATATCTGAGGTGACTGGGCTGCGGAAGTGAAAGATTGAATTCTTCTTGTCTATTTGTAACCCAGTAATTTCCCAGCTTCAGGGGGTTCAGTCCTAGCAAGGTGATGTACGTTCAGTTCACGAACTATAAAGTCCTATGTAGACCCAACACGAAGAAGCGCACATCATCACATTATATTTTTTACATATAATTATTATATATTCGTAATAGTTTAGTCAAATAAAATGCCATAATCTGTCATTCTGTACATAGTGTAAGTATTATACAGCACTTCCGCCGCCATATAGCTGGAATATTGCTGAATGCGGCGTAAAACTAAACTCACTCACTCACTATACAGCACTAAGTTTCAAAACCACATTAAATAGATCCTTCTTTATTTGTACATCAACACACACTAAACATATCTAAATGAACTGCTTTTCATGAGATTTTAGTTCAGAATTATTTACTTTGCAGTGTGCAAGTAACTATGACTTTTAGAAATGTCACAGCCATACCATGGAGCCAGCCTAATACAAATTTACTTAGTGAACATCCAACAATTCAATCAAGATGAGATACACTATCATTGAAAGCAGGTTAAAATCGGACATGGGGAAAATAACATGAACATCTAATCACATGACTGCATGTATTCTTTCATAAATACCATAGATATCTCTCTCTCTCTCTCTCTCTCTCTCACACACACACACACACACACACACACACACACACACACACACACATCCAATGCACTCTACCGCTGTATAACAGATTACAACATAAATTTCAAAAGAAATGGAATTAAATGAAAATACCTTTAATTGCTCCTGCATTTTTGTTAATGGTTACTCTCTATTGCCTCCTGAACATTTCTTAAGAGGTCTTCTCTTCCCTTGGGGCAGACATGAAGGGCTTGAAGTTACACGACACCCATTTGGCCAAGTCTCTCCCCATGGCTTTACAGGTGTCATTTACCTCTTCCTTGTCTAGAGTGACAGGTGTGAGTGTTGACAGGTCAACCTTGAAATCTAATGAAACTTTTCTGTAGGTTTCTCATTTCACTGGCCAATCTATATAAAGCATGGAGACCGAGGATCCGTCCATTCTGAACACAAACACATGTGCCTCCTTGTGTCCTTTAGGTGAATCACAGTTGATAAACAACTGCCTCATGTCCCAAACACCATCCAGTACAGTAGCAGTGGGCTTTGGGTCGTTACTGCTGGCAAGGACTTGCAGGAGAGCATCACGTGTTGCAGCAGGTTTCTTTCTCAGTTCCTTTGCAAACACGCTGAACAGCTGGTCCACGTCTTCATGAGTGTGGCCCACCATGAGAAATGAGAGTTTCACCTTAAAACTGAATGTCACTATGAAAACACAAATCCAACTACATGTATTGGATTATTAAATTGTTCACAGATTGTAACAAAGATAAGTTACAGAGAATATTACTGTATTGCAAAAAGAGCACATGTATACCGTTTTGAAGATTTTCAGTTTGACTAACAATGCCCAAAAATACAGAACGGTCACGTTTATATGATCTTTTGGCGAATTGTCTGCTTGTAAGTACAACGTGTCTGGTAGATGACCATGGTTCTACTGAAAAGGTAGTGTTTAGTAAATTAATTAAATGCTATTTCATAGTGGCTGTGTAGGATTTTTTTTACCATAAATGAACATAATATGTTTCTTGATTAATTAGGCCATGACCCATACTGAAGATATTTCGTAGTGTTACCTGTGCAGTTCGACTGAGGACATACAGAAGCACTGTACATCTTACATTTGCATCGCCTGGAATACATGTATTCCAGACAACAGCATGGGTTGCTCGGTTTCCATGATCGACGACACATGGCAGGTGGTGCTTGACATGTGCCAAGCTGCCATCAATCTGAAATGTTTGAAGATACTTGTATATTAATTACTACCTGTCTAAGACTAGTATGTTCAGGAAATATATCAACATTCATGATTTATTACACAAGATAACTACATAAATTAGAATAAATTCATGATATTCAGGTGAAGAAATATATATTTCAACTGTTTAATGGTTTAAGGAGCCAGTGATTCAATATGTCATACACATGTGCACCTTTGGTTGTTCGGGAAATACAGGAAGGTTTGCCTTGTTTTGGTCCATGTTGTCAATTATTAAGGACACATACTAGATAGGGACCTCTTTGTCTTGTCTCCATGTTTGTAATACTTCTCTCGATGTAGCCTGTAAACATAAAATATTTGAATAATGAAAACAATATACTTACATACATACACTGAAGCTGTAAACACACATAAGGCAGTGAGTGGCCCTTTCTTGTAGGATGAGTTGTCAATATTATGTTTCACATGTTCAATATGTCGTGATGCAAAATCAGTTTTCAAACTACATTTTTATTAATTTTACACAACCGTTACATAAATAACAAACCTCTGCAAAGCTAACTGTCCCTGTTTTGCGTCTTTCAAGGTCTTGACTTCTTCCTTTGCCAAGTTCCTTCTTTGTAAGGGTCCTCTATATGCACAGAGAGCATTGTGGGAAATCCTTTGCCAGGAACAAGAAGTAAACATTTTCAAATTCATCGTGATTTTCTTTTTACAACATTTGCCAGTGGCACCTTTCAAGCGGTGATATTACTGTACTTGGTAGGTTCTGAAACATCTAAGGAGCATCATTGCTCTCAGTAGTTTACATAACTGCAGTAACGGGAAACAAATACATGCTGACAACTTGGTACTTGGTATACCTCACGAACCATCAGTATGTTCACGGATGAGAAGAACGCTCTCCAGAGCTCCTTAAAACGGCTATAACCAATCACCAGATTGCCCTAATACACGTAATCTTCAACACAGGCATCACAGATTTGCCTCTTTGTAAGGCATGATGGCGGCATGATTTCTGTCTAGTACGACATGTGGTCTCCATGTCTGTAAACAAACACATTAATCAGTGAGTACACACTGTGATTTTAGGGACAGAGACAAGTAGCGGATGGATTGGGGAAAGGAAGAACAAAAGCTGTCTGAGACAGGGTTGTTTTCACATCAGTGTACACTGTCAACATCAGTGTATTCAGACTTTAGATACTGTGTCATGCAAAGAAGTACTATAAATAATAATAAATATGATATGATAATGCTTTAGGAAAATATACATGCAAACCAACCTTTTAAACTACTGATCCAGCCACACGTTTGCCTCCTCGTTCTTCCGGGAATCAAAGTTCTGATCAGATCTTTGATCAACCTTTTCTGGTCAGATCTTTGATCAACCTTTTCTGGTAGACAGTCCTTCACAGCTCTCCCATGATAAAAAAGATCTAATAATATATGTCATTATAAATGACTGTATTGTACTTAACACAATCCCTACATAAACAACGTATATGGAAAAAAAGCTTAAGTAAACCCACTTCTGAAATAAATTTTAAGAAAGATCCGTCTTTTCGTCGCCTTTACAAGAATGCCTCTGCTAAAAAAACAATTGTGCCTAACTTACCTGGTTTTACTGATCTTGAATACAGTACACCGACAAACACTGCAAACTTCATGCGCTACATGGATGAAGTGAACATCTGACATTCTTTGTTCTTGATACCCGAATATTGTTCTCAATGGCTGTTAGTAAAGCGGCTCTGTTTAGGTTGGGTCTTCCTCGAAACTGACAATCTCAGTTGGGAGATATCTTTAAAAGACAGTTTCATCATGCACTCTTCCACACAGCACTTGGTCACAGAAGCTTCTTTTGTCTTGTGATGTTAATGCCTTCTGTTCTCGTTGTCCACATCTCTTTGACCTCTCCCCTGCAGAACATTTTCAATCATAACTATATCTGAAGCAGTATCTAGGCTGATATCCATGGTCATCCAGTGTCTTATGTTTCCTTTCAAATACCATAAAAGACTCAGACTCCCCAACGTTGTGGGAAGGTTGTAGATTGGTAACCTCATCACAACGTTGTGGGAAGGTTGTAGATTGGTAACTTCATGACAACGTTGTGGGAAGGTTGTAGATTGGTAACGTCATCACAACGTTGTGGGAAGGTTGTAGATCGGTAACTTCATCACAACGTTGTGGGAAGGTTGTAGATTGGTAACGTCATCACAACGTTGTGAGAAGGTTGTAGATTGGTAACGTCATGACAACGTTGTGGGAAGGTTGTAGATTGGTAACGTCATGACAACGTTGTGGGAAGATTGTAGATTGGTAACGTCATGACAACGTAGTGGGAAGGTTGTAGATTGGTTACGTCATGACAACGTTTTGGGAAGGTTGTAGATTGGTACCGTCATGACAACGTTGTGGGAAGGTTGTAGATTTGTAACGCCATGACAACGTTGTGGGAAGATTGTATATTGGTAACGTCATGACACAACATTGTCAGAACGATAGTATTACGCCATTTTATTCCGTTATTTCACCACATATTCATATATACGTTGTCAAAACGTGGTGTATCGACTATTACACAACGTTATGTTTCATTGTTTCTGAAACGTTAACGTTGATGCGACGTAAACTGTCTCTTTCCGGAAAATCGTAAGAACAAGTGTGACATGAAAGCAAGACCGTAGTGCATTACATGTATTTACCTATGTTATTAGATGACTACCATCCCATAAATATACCGAAGTCACAGTAACGTAATTTCCATTCTTACTGACAACGTTAATATCACGTCACAACGTTGTCTCAACGTCCACAGAATAACGTTGTACGGACGAAAGCATAACGTTGTGACAACGTGAAATTGTGAGCTGGACTAGCATATGTGTAAAGCATGAACACCGACTTCGAGGTTTCGATCCTACTTGAATACGGTCGTAAAATATCACTATATTGAAAACTTCCAATATAATGTGTAGCTGATTGGGTTCGAACCTGCATTCCTTCGCTTACAAACTTGGTGGCTTTATCCACAGGGCTACGAAGAACAGTGAAGACTATGATTGTTTGTCAGTGTGAACCATGTGGATTCGAACCCACAGGGTCCCAAGGGACCCAACTCTGTACAGCGAATTGCGGCGTCCACCTATGGCATGTCCAGCTGATATTCGATGGTCCACTTGTGGTAACGGCGGATTAGCAAGGTGCTTGGCTGACCAAACAGTTTCAGGCGAAAGAAAAAACCTCCATTGTCTGGTGGTGAGATTGTCCAGTGTTTTCGGGGACAAAGGCATAGCATCGAAATCACTCTAAAGTAAGGATTGGTCGGTTTGGAGTCGGTAACATGTGACTGAGTGAGATCCGGGTAAGAATTGGTACCCGCGAAGTGCAACCTCTTCGTGGTGAGTGCATGGTAACGTCAATAGCTCTTCCCAAGTGTGGAATAGGTCCACAAAGCCCCATTGCTGGTTGTTAGAGGTGACCGCATTTGGCAACCTGTTTTCCGTGGGTTGCGCCCCTGTGTCGGTAGAGGCAAGGATTCTAGTGATTGGGGCCACTGGTTCCAGGAACAGCGTTCCTTTGCCCAACACACCACTTCAATCCTAACTTCACCTGGACGGGTGGTAGAATGGGCTAGGTTCTATCAATCGGCTGGTCCCTATGTGTACTGTTAATGCTATGAGATATTGCACCAAATGTATATAATTTCCCATACTTCACATGTTTCTCCCTCTCTCGTGTTGAGCCATATCCTGTCATTATGACCATGACCATATCCAATACTCATGACCATTTTCGGTTTGTTCGTTTACGGAATCAGTACAAAGCTTAAACAGCACGGACAATTCATGGATTGAGACCAGTTAGTGGCAGAATCGCACGTAACCAGATGTAGGAGCACAACATATGTCCTTACCTACAGTGTTATGCCCAATTTTAGTTCCAGGTCACCGTCAGTATACTGTTCACAGTTCAGTCATAGTTTCATGTCGACATCTCTGGTGATCGCATAGGGTTCCAAATGTGTCCAGGATACAGTTTGACACATGTATCACATCGTTCGTGTTCCTCCCTTTGTGAAATGCACGGACGTAAGGTCACGTTGTGGCAGGTGAATACCCGCCCATATGTTGCACGTGCTATAACAAACTTCGTTGAAGCATTACTCTTCTTCACGCGCTACCCGTGAAGATCCGGGCTAGAATTGGTTTTCTGCCAGGGGTAGCCGGGCTTACACACTCAGTCAGTCAGTCAGTCAGTCAGTCAGTCACTCACTCACTCACTCACTCACTCACTCACTCAGTCAGTCAGTCAGTCAGTCAGTCAGTCACTCACTCACTCACTCACTCACTCACTCACTCACTCACTCACTCACTCACTCACTCACTCACTCACTCACTCACTCACTCACTCACTCACTCACTCACTCACTCACTCACTCACTCCTCACTCACTCACTCACTCACTCACTCACTCACTCACTCACTCACTCACTCACTCACTACTCAAGTCCCTTCATATGCTGTGTCAGCAGGCCAAGCCGGTAACTCTGACATCTGGAACCTCATCCCCCTTTGCTGTTTCCAGTAATCTGTCCAATACATTGCAACTGCCTCGCCTGTACGCGGATGGTGTTCACAACGCTACTCCTTTGGGGCGCGTCTCTCTGTCTCCTGCCACCAGATATGGATTTTGTCAATAAATAATTATTTAGTCAAATGTCCAAAATATGTTGTTATGATCCTTCTAAGAGTTAGTTTTACTTTTTTTGGTTAGTATCTATAGAATCTAGTTTTCTAATCTTTCATGTGAACATAACACAAGTGTCTTGATAAGCATGAGATTTACACAGAAAGGGTTACTCGATTTGCACCTAATAGTCTCGACAGAAGCCCGAACCATGTTGGTATCTATTTTGTTGGTATCTTGGACATACAGTGCAGCATTAGGTGAGTATGGTTATCTTACTGAGATCAACACAATAACCTCAAAGACAATTCTGCATAACCTAAATTTCCAAATATAATTCTTAAAGTTTATTGACGTGCATTTATTGACCCTGTCATTTAAAGGTTGATTGGAAATAGTGTATACTGATTGGTTAATTGTGATATGTGCGAGCTAGAAACATGCATTTACTCGGCGTCATTAATGAAGGGTCAAGCTGTTCGTAACACTATTTCTTAAAAGTCTTAAAATCTTCGTTTTGTTTCAAATATATACAACTAAATGGTTTACAAACTTTCTTAACAGTACGGAAAAAACACATCAGCCCGTTGAAATGTCATTAGTACGTTCTCTAACGTTAGATACATTCTGTAGCAAATAACACATTTTTTATTCAATTTTTCAATATGGAAATCCACCTGCCACTTTCTGTCAATGATGTGCACGTGCAAGTCGCTCTATCCATGGAAAGTGAATGACAACACACATGCATTGATGCTTTTTCACTGTCGTTCACCGTTAAGGTACCTGTTTGAAATCGCAGCGCAAAACGTGAAACGGTTTTTGACACTTGCTGAAAGGGGTCAGGCTATAGGCCTTTTAGAATCTGGTCAAACTCAGCGGCAGGTTTCTGTGAGTCAGAGTGCTATTAGTAGACTGTGGCAGAAATTTCATGCCAATGGGCCCGTGGAATGCTCACGTCGACCAGGTCGCCCCAGAGTTACAACAATCCGAGACGATAGGCACATGATTAACACTTCGTTATGGAACAGATTCCTTAAAGCAGCAGATCTTCAGACACAACACTTCCATGTTAACTTTGTGAATATATCCAGGAACAGCCGGACTCCGCTGTAGGCGACCTACAGTTCATCCACCACTAACACCACGTCACAGGCAGGCGCGTTTGAGTATACCGCAGGGCCGCTGGAATCAACGTCAATTTTCTCGTTTGCTCTTCACAGATGAAAGCAGATTCAATTTGTCCTTCCATGATGGTCGGCAGAAGATTTATCGTCGCAATGGAGATCAAAACACAGATGCAACTGTGACCACGCATAACCGATTTGGCGGGGGGTCGGTCATGGTTTGGCCAGGGATAACTCCTACTGGACGTACTCCACTGCACGTGGTCGACGGTAATCTTATCGGACAGCGTTATCGGGACGAGATTCTGGCTCCTATAGCAGTACCATTCCTGCAAGCTATGCATGCCTTTTGTGGTTGACCCTTTTTACTGCAAGACGACAACACTAGGCCTCAGAGGGCCAGGATTGTCAAGGAATTCCTTAGGCAGCAGGGTGTAGAGCGGATGGAGTGGCCAGCATGCTCGCCAGACCTCAACCCAATTGAACATGTCTGTGATGAACTCAGTCGACGTGTGTACACACGTCACCCAGCACCAGTGAATCTCCCATGACTTCGCATAGCTCTAGTTGAGAATACAACTGATGTTTACTGGTGCTGTTTGGAGGTTTTGTCTGTATGTCACGGTGTGTCAGAGAGCGGAAGGTCGCGGGTTCGATCCCGACCGCGTCATACCAAAAAAACGTTAAAATATGGTACTTGTTGGTCCCTGCCTGGCGCTCGGCATAAATGGGTACAACAAGGACTGGTCGGCTCGGAGTCAGCATAATGTGTCTGAGTGGGGTATTCATGCTTCACTACGGCATGGTATCTCAGTGGGCTAGCACTATAAAACCAGCTTCAGTCTGGGCTAGTACAAGCAACCGCACATACACGTACACACGCATGCACGTCGTCATATGAGCGAAATATTCTCAAGCACGACGTTAAACCCAATTTCACCTCTCCTCACCTCACGTTGTGTCACGTTCGTCTACACATTAAACATTATGATAACTCTCTTAGTTCTATTATTTCTGAGAAACCTTTCTTTATATATGCTATACATCATTTGGCCCTTTAATAATGACGCCTAGTATATAATTTGAAGCATGAAAATATATGATCTGAGAGCAATAATAAAATATATGATACAACGGGGAAATTCCAACAGAAAGGGTATGTGTATATACATATAACTGTTTCAACCACGCAATCCTGCAAAGATTATTCAAATGGCTAAGTCTTTTTAGCACTGAAGATACAAGTGAAATATGCCGCTCAAGCGATGTATGTTGCAATATGTCTTGCATAATGAGCCGGTAGGTCCTTCACGAACTAAAACTGTCTCTGTACAATTGTTTCACGTAAGGTAATGCATGCTTTGTTCCGTTTCAGGCTCAGGATCATTTGAAGGATCCTCCTTCTTGCTGAGTTACACACCAACAGGGAGAACAGATGTACTGGAACACATGTACTTATATCTGACAGCCAACCAGAACGGCACCAGCTGCAACGTGACATCGGGATCAGGTTCATCCACCATGTTGCTAGATACCAGTTTCCACCGGTATAATCTGCCTGAAACAAATCACATTAGCACATTTGGCATATACCGGAAGAGTGCAGTTGAAGTTAGCTGTACAGGTGTTGTGCAAGTGTATGCATTGTTTGATACTTTAACGGCTGCAACTTGTGCCTTTGGCGTCATTCCGGTGTCATCCCTGTCCACTGACTATATCGTTCCCTCTGTGAATACTAACCCCACATTGTCGATAGCGGCATCTTCAGACAACACGACCGTGGCAGTGCTCTTCACATCAAAGTGTTCCTTCAGTTATCAGAACAATATGTACCATAACGGAGACAATATTACAGTATTGTTAAACAGCCGGGATGTTTTTCACATTGCACACTTTGGAACCTCCCCGTCATCCAAATGTGATTATCATGGTACACGGGTATTCAGTACAAGTCCAGTGGCTGTATTTTATGGCTCAGGTTACACCACTGTCGACAACGCTTGCAATGTGAAGTTACTAGACCAAATAACGCCTGTAAGTTCTCTAGGAAAGGATTATGTTATTCCTTTCACTGATCAAATGGACGTGAATCAGGTTCGAATATTTGCACCTCAAGTTAACACGTCCATTACTCTGACTGAAGGTGACAAGCATTCTTCCTTCTCACTGCAACCCGGGCAGATCCATGTCCACAGCTTTGTTGATGATACTATTGTTACCATATCAAGTTCTAGGCCTATTAGTGTACAAAAATTCGCAGGAGCTTATGCTAAGTGTACAGCTTTGTCGTCAATAGTACCACCAATCAATAAATATGGACACGAGTATACTGTTCCAGATCTTCAAGGATACAACCACACATTCACTCGTCAGCTTAGCATTGTCGTAGACAGCAATTGTACAAATCAAATTAGTGGTAACAGCCACTGGCGGAACGTATCTGTTGGTGGTCATCAGTATTCTGTCACAACATTACGAGCTCCGGCCACTCTGACCCATCTGAACACGACCCCGGACTGCAGGTTCGGCATTCACGTTTATGGACGCAGCTCAGTTGGAGGCTATGACTATAATGCTGTTCCTATGTCAGATGGTTCCTCTAACGAAAACAGTAAGTAAATGAATCTTCCAACATATGCATCATTTATATATAATTGACATGTTAAAACAGCAGGGACTCTATCTACAAAACGTTCGTAGCATTACGTCATTCGTAAGCCAATGATATGGTATATATACTGAAAGGCAAAAGAAACGCCGTAGTATTGGAAATGACATTAAGTATCAATGGTGTATTTGAATCTATTTTTTTTAAATATGGCAATCGTTCACTTGTTTTCTGAACACAAGAGCTATGGCTAGGTTAACGAGAGGTGTTGATGGACGATATGACGGTCCTGGCGACGTGGTGTTAAAGGGGTCGACTACTACGTGGACGGTCATCAGTGCTGTCTAAGACGTTCTATTGTTCGTAGGCTGCAACTGAAGTCATTAGCAATGACTCGAGCACGTTGACCAGATCAGCACATTGGGCTACAAATAATGATGAGCTTAAGAGCCTACAGACAGTTATTTAAATGAATATGACTCCATTAGTTTGCTAGCAAAACTTTAAAATAGCAAACCGCCTAGGAAATTGTTAATCCTCTAACTTCGGTGTATAATTAATGTATAATGAAACATTCTAAATATCATATCAATCACTGAAAATATACCACAATAGTAGCGGAACTTCATTTTTAATCTACGATTGAAAACATTGGGAAATATATCGGAGTCTATCAATGTTGATATGATTATAATGAATGTTTTGAGAGTGCATCACCACTTATACTTCCTTATGACCATAGTTGTTTGTACAGTAGTCGCTCTTGAAAGATGATTGGTGTGTGACGTAAAATTTGCATGTGTACGATTTACATATTCAAACAAAAAATACGACTAGAAAGAAACACTAACAACTGTGTGATGCAAGATGATTGTGAAAATTAATGGTCTTCAGAGATTTATCGACCTTCTTAAAACCGTCAAAGCGTGTACGGGACCACTGCTTTGTGCACGTGAATCCCTTGCGTTGTGTTTAGGGTGGTGATAAAGAGAACAGGTGGTGTGTTCAAAAGATGTCTGTCTTTGAAAAGATTGTTGACGCTTATATTTCCTATTCAAATTGAAAGTTCAGGTTCACCTACCTTTTTAAGGGTATATGATAAAATATTTTATGCCTTAGCCGAAATAATTTATCCAAATAGCAACTAACAGTTTCTGTCAATAATTTATCTCGTGAACAGAACTTATGATTTCTCAAAATCTGACTTATTTATTCAATGCAAATAATTATTTATTCATGTAAGCTGAGAGGAAATAACAATTCTAATATTCTGTTGTGCTACGTACATTTCTGTTTTTACAATTTTATAGTTGTGTTTTTTAGATTTAAATCTTTCATCGCCCTTCTCACTACATGTTTGGTTTCGGGCTTTTGCTCCGATTATATTTACAATACCTGCTAAATGTGTCCAAATTTCTAAAAAGGTAATCATGCTTATATCCAACCATGATTTTTGTCGGCCCATCTAGATCTTCAGAAAGCATTTACTTTGGTCTGTGAGACGAACAACTGGGTGGTGGAAGTGAACATGGACATGTTTGGTGCTGACGACCACTCTTCCTCAAATATCTTCATGTCGACTGGAATCTGTCATGGCATTGTCAGAGGACATGTTCTGGTATTCAACTACACCTACTCTGATTGCAATACACATATGAAGGTGAGTTGTACAGGTTGACGATGTTAGTGTGGGGAGTTTTCTGCAGGTACGTTTGGGATTTGTTGACGTCAAATGGCGTGGGGGATGTTGTGGATTTTAGCATGGGGAAGTATGAGCATTTATGTTGGTAACTGAAGTGTACAGGGTTTTGGACAGGTATGCTGTGGATTGTAGTGTGGGGAGTAATGTGTAGGTTATTTGTTAGGTAAAGAGGCGGTAGCAACTCTACCTTGGTCCGCAAGGGGGCCAGGTCTCAATCCTAATGAACATGTTTGGGATATCATGGGTCGTAGAATACGCCAGAGAGATCCTCCAGAACAAAGTCTTGAGATATCGCAACAAGTCCTCCGTCAAGAATAGAACACAATACACCAATCTCAGAATCAAAATCTGATACATGCAGTGAGGAGGGGGGTCAGGGATGTTATTGTAGTTGGCGAAGGTTACCCGGATGTTGACATCGTGCTCGGTTATTGATATCTGTGTGATTCCTTGAACATTGTGAGACAGAATCTGGAAATGACCGCACGCGTTAACGTCATAATACCATAGTTATCAGCACTACAAAAATGAGGAAATGTTTGACCACGTTTGTTTCTCTCATTGAACTGAACTTTTTCATTCCCTTTTCATTCAAATTTGCCTTTTTGTTATTCCTCAAGGGTCAATATGAAGGCTGGAAGTTAAACTGAAATTGAAATAAGCTCATTTGCTATGGATAGTATGAAATATATAGGATGTTGAATACATTTTTCCATGTTGTTTCCAAATTTGTCTTCCAGGAAAATGGCACCGATTACATTTTTACAAACTACCTTGTTGAATACCACGTTGATCCTCTGACAAGCCTCGCAGACCGCGTCCTGTGGCGCTACGACATTCAATGTCTTCGTCCTCGCCATGAGGTGGACTTCGTCACTGTCTCCCCAGTTGACGTCAACAACGCCATCCATGTCCAGTCCTCCAGCAAAGTCAAAGGTCACCAAGCGGACATCAAACTATTCAACGACAGCAGTTTCACCAATCAGATATCAGAGAACCATGTGTCTGTGAACGTGGGGGCTCGTGTTTACGTCCAAGTTCAAACCAAGAGCACTGCAGATGTTAAACTGGTGGTTGACAACTGTTATATCAGCCCTGACAACAGGAGAGATAACTCTACCATGGTGTCTCTTATTATGGACAGGTGAGCAAATTCTTTCTTGTCAAATACTAAGTAATTAGTACAAACAATGATTGCATGACGGTTCATCGATGGCCTTAACGAATGAACATTGATCACCTGTCAACCTTCAGATGGCCTTAACTAATAAAAATTGATCACACGCCAACGTTCAGATGGCCTTAACGAATGAACACTGATCACACATCGACCTTCAGATGGCCTTAACTAATGAACATTGATCACACGCCAACTTTCAGATGGCCTTAACTATGGAACATTTATCACACGTCAACCGTCAGATGGCCTTAACTATGGAACATTGATCACACATCAACCTTCAGGTGGCCTTAACGAATGAACATTGATCTTACATCAGCCTTCAGGTGGCCCTAACTGTTGTGAACACACGTCAACCTTCAGATGGCCTTTAGTAGTGAACATGGGGCTAAAACAAGGTTGGATCGGAGCCAGCATAGTGTATCTGAGTGAGGTATCCATATGTCTGCTGCGTGGTTTTTCAATAGGCTAGCATTATAAACCGTCATAACCATTGTAAATCTTCATTTCTACTTAAACCATCACAACTTAACAATTGTGACTAACCAATATGTAATTCCTTTACTTGTAGATGTGAGTCGAATCATTTCGTGCACATTATTGGATCTGCGGACAAGGCCACCCGCTTCTCTTTCGACATGTTCGAGATTCCCCGCCGACACGACTTCGTCTACGTCACATGTGACGTCAGCTTCTGCGACGTCATGGACTTCTCTCAGGAGTGTCAAAACGGCTGTAATCAACTGCATCCATGAAAAAGAGCACATCATGTCCATTGCTCCCAAAGGTTATTGGTTGTGAAGTCACCGATTGTCTCAATGGCGTTTGAACCTTGTTTAAAGCTTTTAATTCCAACGTCATCTAATTATGATGGGAAGAAAAGCCCAACTGATTGAGGTTTAGTAATGTAGGAGTGAAATTTGATGTTGATTTCTGGGGCAGTGTGCCACAGTAAATGTTCTATAACATACAATAAAATCTTGTGAAATGTCAGCTCCACGTTGAAAGGTCAAGGTCATCAGTATAGAGAAGCTTTATCAATTTTTTTACTCGGGTATTTCTGTTTCAAGTTGTTCTGCATTTGGTAATTGGATAAAATATTGTTACGTTTCTCCTTTGTGGATTTTTGCGTTGTCATTGTTTGTGCATTTGCTGCAGTAACACCTTACTGGTTCTTTAATCTGGACAAATAGTTTCATTTGCACACATGTAGGGTTTTGTTAGGTTTCCATGTGTCCACTTCCATATGTACTTCCAGCCTCAGTTATCAATTTGGGAGAGTGATTAGAGTGATTGGCTTTTCCGTAATGTATCAGTGAGAAAATATACTTTTCCAGTAAATGACTGGGTTATTTATAGTGAGTGAGTGAGTATGGTTTTACGCCGCTTTTAGCAATATTCCAGCAATATCAAGACAGGGAAACACCAGCAATGGGCTTCGCACATGGTACCCATGTAGGTACTCGAACCGGGTCTACGTCATGACGAGCGAACGCTCTAACCACTGGGCTACACCACCGCCCCAGGTTATTTATAAATCACGTACCATTTTGTTCCGTCCAGAAGTAACGATGGAACTACTCGTTTTCTCACACATCCAACAACCAGCGAAACATTCATTTGCCCAGGGCCGTGACCAGAGTTGAAGGAAAATATACAAATACACCCGTTTCTGAACAGAGCATGTACTTATTGTGGATTGATTATATCACTTCGAAACATCCTCTTATCGTCATGTTTTATCGTGTTAATGCTTCTGAACAATCGTGCAACACAGTGAGTAAGCTGGATGAAACGCCGCCCGAAGTGTCTACCACTTTAGTGAAACCAATGAGTACAGCAAATAATACGTAGCCATACGAACGTGGCCTGGAACACACTGTGTCACAATGGAAACAGCTCTGCATACCAAATTGCGGCGATTTAGACGAGTGTGGCCAACTGTGCCTCATGTGACATAGGTCTAGACATCGGCAGAATGTAAACAGACAATCAGGGATGGTTTCGCCCTTCTTCACCAGACGTTTTAAAAAGCCATAAAATATGACAATGACTTATCTAACGGGGCAATAGATATTTTCCCTTTTTACAGGGAAGCTGTATGATGTGACTTGAGCGAGCATCGGGAAGCGTGGCGAAGAAGTCATACCACCACAGAAGAATATACAAAATAATACTGCATATACAGTCTGAAATTTAACGAATGATATACCACAAAACCTACTTGACAGTGTCCAAATGTTGAGACTTGCGATGTCACTGAACTGAACAGCAGCAACGTTGACCAATCAGCTTCAGGCAAATGAAACAGCCTTCATCGTCTGGTGGTGACAGTGTTTGTCCAGGACGCTTACAGCTTGTTTAGGGGACCGTTAGAGGCATGTAACTAGCTTGGTCCTTCGATCCCCAGCCGCATCGTACCAACAAGGTTAGAGGCGGTACTTGATGTTGCCCCGCCTGGTGCTCCACGTTTAGGGGATAAAACAAGGACTGTTTGAGGTCGGTTTACTGAGTGGAGTATTCATATTAAACTGTGGCATGACGTCTCTGTGCATAGGCCTGGTCTAGGGCAAGCCACCTTACACACATAAAACCTATACCTTTCCCTACCTCAAGCCAAGGACAAAACTGAACAATATAATTCCCAAACTAACATTCTAATTATCCCCTTTATGCTGACAGTCTTTGGTGTCTATATTTCATAACTTTTAAAGAAAAACAATGCATAGTCTTACAACAAAGTCAGATTTCAATGATTCCATACTACTCTTCGCTCAGAAATTATTTTATGAAGGTTACAACATTCAAGGCATCTAAATATCTTGAAATGTGGACACTAAAAGCTAAGCTTTGGAATATTGCTGGAAATACAGGGAAATCTAATTGCTGGAATGTTGAAGTCATCCTTCGGTCTTGTGAATTTTTGTCACTCTGACCTTTTATGCATAGAGATAAATATGAAATATAACATTTGCTCAGAACTTCAAACGGTCAGTTTGAACCAACAATATAAACTAATGTCGGTTTGTACTGTTATCCACAGTGATACTGTGCTGTAGGTTTAACATGAACACCCCACTCAGACGCATCATGTACTCTTGAAGGTCCGGATTAGAATATTGATCTTCAGTAACCCAAGCTTGTCGTAAGAGGCGACGAACGGGATCGGGTGGTCAGGCTCACTGACTTGGTTGACACGTCTTCGGTTCCCAATTGCGCAGATCGATGCTCATAATGTTGATCACTTGATTGTCTGGTCCAGACTCGATTATTTACAGACCGCCGCCATATAGCTGGAATATTGCTGAATGCGGCGTAAAACTAAACTCACACAGCCACAGCCAGCCAGCCAGTCCTTTCACTGAAACCTCCTCCTGGTATTACCCTGCGGGATTGGAAACTTTCCACTGTATATCCACACCACCGAGGAGAGGTCCTCATAAAGAAGCACACCAACAACTTTAACATTTATTGTTTAACAAATGGTTACATCTGATTAACTGTTGTCTTTGTCTTTCACAAGTGAGCGAGTTAGTCTTACACTGCTTTTAGCAATATTCAAGCAATATCACTGCAAGGAACACTAGTAATAGGCTTTACATAATGTACCAACATGGGGAATCAAACCGGAAATCAAACCAGATCTTTGGCGTGTCGCCCGAACGCCTTAACCACTATACTAACTCACCACCCCTCTTTCTCTAGGCTTGATACCTATATTAGTATTTCAAGTTCAATTATCTCAAGTACAATGATAAGTAAACAGGTCTATTTCTCACAACTGAAAACATACAACCATAATAACAAAATATGATTTTCCAAGCATCCCTAAGCATCAGCATGACCTGTCAAGTCTCGTAGTCGCTGAACCATTGGTAATTAATGCAAATATATTACAGTACTGTTCTAGACCTAACAGAGGCAAGCCCTTTTTTCCAATGAATCTCCCAAACTCACAGAGGCTGTTTTTCAGGTTCAATGTAGATGTTTCTTTCTGTGAAATTAAATACTTTCAGCCACTAGTCATTAGTCTATCCAACAAGGTGAGTGTGGGATTTAAAGTAAAATCTATCCCCAAAAATATTGTTTTGCAGACTGCCCAATTATATGTTGAATTTCTGATAGAATTTTTGTAGATGACAAACTTTCCCTCCTTGGGTCTATACCATGATGATATCACTCAGGTGACTGCACACATGAACAGACTTCGAACAACTGGAACCCATGATGGCATTTTGAAATGGGTCCCTTGTCACCAAGGGTAATTCATGCAAGAAAGAAAAAAATCGGCTGCTGCGGTCTGAACGCTGATTACTTAATAGACACATGTCCTAAATATATAACTGTTCATGTGGTTATCACTATGAAGACATCCTACATTATGTTTTCACATGTTGTAAATATCACCATATTAGGAAAAATATGTCTTTTACACTGAATGTGATCACTTTAATATAGTTTTATACGGAAGTACGTTGTTAAGTGAGGTGAGGTGAGGTGAAATTGGGTTTAACGTCGAGCTTGAGAATATTTCGCTCATTTGACGACGTGCATGCGTGTGTATGTGTATGTGCGGCTGCTTGTACTAGCCCAGACTGAAGCTGGTTTTATAGTGATAGCTCACTGAGATACCATGCCGCAGTGAGTGAGTGAGTGAGTTTAGTTTTACGCCGCACTCAGCAATATCCCAGCTATATGGCGGCGGTCTGTAAATAATCGAGTCTGGACCAGACAATCCAGTGATCAACAGCATGAGCATCGATCTGCGCAATTGGGAACCGATGACATGTGTCAACCAAGTCAGCAAAACTGACCACCCGATCCCGTTAGTCGCCTTTTACGACAAGCATAGTCGCCTTTTATGGCAAGCACATGGGTTGCTGAAGACCTATTCTACCCCGGATCTTCACGGGTCCATGCCGCAGTGAAGCATGAATACCCCACTCAGACACATTATACTGACTCCGAGCCGACCAGTCCTTGTTGTACCCATTAATGCCGAGCGCCAGGCAGGGACCAACAAGTACCATATTTTAACGTCTTTTGTTATGACGCGGTTGGGGAACGAACCCGCGACCTTCCGCTCTCCGGGCGGACGCTCTAACCACTACACCACGGAGGCGGTCACGTTGTTAAGTAACTCAACACACTTGGACATTCTTAAATCTGTACTCATACTTATTCTTTTCACTAAAGTACACTGAATTCCAGTCTACAAATCTGTTTTTACGCTGGCACCACTTACTCACAAGTGTTACTTTGTTGACCTTTTCTGAGATCAGTCTTGTTAGTGTCCATTGTTACCGGAGCAGTAATGATATAAGCATTTACGCTTGTTTACCAATCTGTTTCTTTTGGCAATAAAAAATATGTTTAAACAAAAAACAAACAAGCATTGTCACTAAGGTGACATAATCCCCAGCCGCAAATTATCAAATCAAACTTAAAAAGTAATGAAAGTGAAGGTCGCAATTTAAGATGAAGTTAAATGTCAACAAAAACATGACCAGTCAACCGCTCTTGATATCTTGATCTGTAGTTGTTTAAACGCACAAATATTTTCAAGACTTACTTTGACCTTGACATGAATGCCTTAGTGTATGAAATATGCAAAAATAGTAATAAAGAAATTGCTTATTGAGAAACATTCAAGGGAAGTCTTGAAAGTCTATGAAGAAAATCCAGTGAACTGTTCATGAGATATCTCGCTGACAATCTTAACATGCAGTCTAACATGCTGAAATCTTCAAAGTGTCACCGTGACCTTGAAATTATGTGAAGGTCACCAAAATCGACTGGGCCTTGCACCTTCCCCAGATGAAGCTTGGTGTCAAATATGAAGAAAGTCTAGTCAGTGAATGGTTGTTGAGATATCTCGCTGACAATCTTAACATGCAGTCTAACATGCTGAAATCTTCAAAGTGTCACCGTGACCTTGAAAATTAAATTATGTGAAGGTCACCAAAATCAACTGGGCCCTGTGCCTTCCCTAGATAAAGCTTGGTGTTGAATATGAAGAAAATCCAGTGAACGGTTCTTGACATATCTCGCTGACAAGCTTAACATGCTCAAATCTTCAAAGTGTCGCCATGACCTTGAAAATTGAGTGAAGGTCACAAAATCGACTAGGCCCTGTGCTTTCCCTAGATAAAGCTTGGTGCTGAATATGAAGAAAATCCAGAGAAAGGTTCTTGGGATATCGCGCTGACAAGGACAAAACGTTAAAGGCCCCTTGTGACCTTGAAATGAAAGTCAAGGTCACCAACCCTGACTCGGACCTCTCTTTTACTGTGATGAACCTAGGTAACAAATATGAAAAGAATCCAGTCAATGGTTCTTAAGATATTCCAATTCGTACGTACGGACGGACGGAGCCTAATACTATATCCTCCGCTCCGCGCCAAACCTGCGGTGAGGGATAAAAATCACATCACAGGTATCTGAAAATACAACGGCCAGTCCCTCAAGGTATACATGCTTTCATATTTGCATACAGGCTTTTCCACTTTTGCCTGCAGAACTAAAAAAGCTTTAAGTATAATGAAGGCTATGTACAGCATCAGGAAGTTATCAAACATCAAGAAAACATCAGATCCAAATATATATTGAGTAAATATTAGTTGTAAAGATTCTGTTAAAAATATATTACTCTGTGTCTTCATTCAAATTCCTTCTAAATATACACCATGCCATCGACTGGAAACTTCAGTATCAACATATCAAATGAAATATCTACATGTATTCTGATCTTGTCAGTGAAATAACTGGATTATAAAGCAAACATATTTCCATAGTGATAATATCTGTATCACTGTAGACAAAGATGAATTAAAAAATACAAAATGTATGCAGACATTATATTACCGTAATATACATATTATAATGCTCACAGTAATAAATGCATGTGGATCCATACTTGAAATTTGTGATAATGTTTCACCGGATGTGTGTAGAAAGTGAAAGACAGCTATGACAGTGTTTCACATGAAATTGTTCAGAACAACAAATATACAAATCAACAAATCATCAGTATGAATACACAATGCCAAGTGGTCAAATGTAACATATGTTATATTTGGGATTACACTTTCTTAGTAAAGTGCAGATTCTAGTACTTTTGTTGGGTTGAGTCCCATCCGGGATTCGAACCCACACCCTCAGAGTCACGCACCTAATCGCCAGCACACAAGTCTGCCATCTAACCCACTCAGCCAGCGCAGCTTCCCAAAAATGGAAGTCAGACAACTGGTAGTCTAGACTGCGGACTTTGTGTACTGTACTGCATTCACCATAATAAGAGCCCTGCTCCAACAAGTGTCCCATCCAACTTCCAGACCAATCTGTGACAGATGTATGTATATGTACCTGACAGTCCATACATTGTAGTGTATATCAGACTTACTCAGAACAGCAGCACAGATGGTAATATTATTGCTCAGGAACCATTCAAACACTCCCAGTTTGCTCAACAATCACGTAAAATGTATTCTCAACCATTTGATCTTTGAGAATATAGTTAAATCTTATCTAGTTTGATTAGCAAGTCCGCCACAACCAGGACACTTATATCATTGAAAACGGTAAGTATTATTGTGTAGTAATGTCCTGGCAGTAATCATGAAGTAAACTAAGAACCGATGTCTGGAGTAACAGTTTCAGTCAAGCGCGCCTATTCTGCTGCATATGTGTATCATAAACTGGACTTGAAGGTTCTAACGACTCCCTCCTGGGCTACCGACATGGCGAGTGTGCCGTCCCTCTTCCACAGTCGACCAAGGGTCATTGCCCGGCCATCACCTGAGAAAAGTAAAGAGTTAGAAACTAATTTAGATATGCAGTAAATGAGTGAACATTGTTCAGTGCTACAGTCAGATATAATCCAGCCAGTAGCTTAATGGGGTCACTCGTCACGCTGAAGACCCTGGTTCGAATCCCCACAATGTGTGAAGCCCATTTCTGGTGTCCCCTGCCGTGATATTGCTGAAATATTTCTAAAAGCAGTGTAAAACTAAACTCACTCACTCACTCACTATACTCCAATCATATCACAGATGTCTATTAATATACGTTGTGGTTTAGGTGCAATGATCCAGATCATAAGCTAAAACAAACATGGTGTGAGCGACAGAACGAATATTAACGACAGTAAAAAAATATTTCAGCTATCACGGCTGTAGCTTTAACTACAGTTTACAGCCAGGCAAGTGACATTCCAAATTATATAGGTAGAATACAGTGGGACTTTATCGGCCATATGTTTGGTCAGTGATTTTGAATTTGGGATTTCTCACCACTGAGTAAGAACATCAGCGACAAAAGAATTTGAATGATTTAGAGTTTTATTGAACCATACCATAGTTGACATTAATACTATCGATACAGCATATATTTGAACTGATATACTAACATTTGTGTAGCCAATATCCAGACCAGCTGCTGATTGGCGCGCTTTGATTTTCCCTTGATCATTGGATATCAATCTCAACTCCCTGGGGACCATACAACTCTTGCAGCCACTGGGCACACCGAGTTAATGTGGCTTTCCGATCCTTACGAGGTACCCATTTACAGCTGGGTGGACTGGGACACATAGTCACAGTACTTTGTCCAAGTTTTACTGCATGTTGCTGTACCCACAACTAGGAGTTTGCACTTATTCATGTGGCCACATTCAGGTTATTTTCCAACGGATTCATAGGTTCTTTTAAGTGTACAGGGTTGTGTACTAGTGTTGGGAATTGGTTGAAATCCTCACAATTGATGATTGCTTCATTACCAACGAACAATCATCGAAAACAATTGGTTAGCGTCATTTTTCAGATTTTCCTATCCAGGTTGTTACTGCAGAAAAGTATAACATGATGCAACTTACAACATTAAAGTGATGACTAATATATCATGAACATAAACTTCCTGGAGTCTTAGAGAAATATTCCATCATGACTTTTCAGTTAGTGAAGTGAGTTTTTTTAAAATAAACATGTTTCCAGGCCCTGACAACTTCTAAGATATGTTCCATTGTCAAGTATTTCAAAGACTAAAACAGTAGTTCCAAAATCGTTTATGTTCGATTATGAGAAAATGTGATCGATTGCTTGGTCGTTTGGTCACTGCAACCAATCTTCGATTATTTCAATTAATTGGAACACCCCTATTGTGAGCTGTACACTTGGGGGTGTGTATTGTACACTAGGGGTGTGTGTACTGTACACTAGGGGTTGTGTACTGTACACTAGGGTGTGTGTGTGTGTGTGTGTGTGTGTGTGTGTGTACTGTACACTAGGGGTTGTGACAACACTGAAAGAGCCTGCACACAAAGTTGACTCCAAGGTTTTTACACCCGGTGACTGGTGGGCTCAATCCTGGCACCTCAAGCCTGCTGGATTACTATTTGATACATGACAAATCACTTCACAGCAAGTCATGTTCATTGTCACTGTAAGTGCAGTAGATCTGCAACACTGTCAGTGTAATCAACCTCGCCAATCTGATTGTTGATGAGGTCATTCCTCAACGACTGGAGTCGTGTCAATATTCGCCTTGGAACTCAGCATGAAGAGTATATAAATATAATCTTTCTTTACTTATAACATGGCTTCTCACATTCTCATAGCATTAATTTGGATCAAACAGAACTTCTCACATGTTTGTTTAAAATACCAAACACATGTTTGTATAAAATGCGTAAACAGGAGTAATGAAGTTAATTCTTAATCATGAACGCTCAACTCATTTACAGTAATCTGAAGTTTTCTTTGCAACTAACATGTTGACACTGGGTTCCAATAAATAGCCTGGACGCATCTGCTTCCATAGCCTGAATACATGAGGATGACTAATTTGCTAATATCCCTTTTACTTCATCTTAATAATTCCAACATGCCAATAGCAATCTTAGACAATGGTAACTCCATTCATCTAACATAGACTTAAGATGCCCATAGCACTAAGATCGCTTCGTGCAATGGGCCAAAGGGCAATATGAATTTAACTCACCACAATGTGGACTCTCCTTCTCATAAAGCATCCATTCGTCAATACAGAATGGGTTGTGGAACCACACAGAGTGATCCAGCGATGTCATGAACATCCTCCGTCTACTGTTAGTTCCATGGATCCCACCAGGGAGGACCGCAACATCCAGGATAGAGTCTGACAGATAAACAGCTACACACTGGTGCATCCTGGAGTCATCACCTGGTGAGTAGACAGTAACAAAGCTACACTCTCCTGACAAACAGCTACACACCCCTGACAGACAGGTACACGCCCCTGACAGACAGGTACACACCCCTGACAAACAGCTACACTCTCCCGACAGACAGCTACACCCCCCTGACAGACAGCTACACTCTCCTGACAGACAGCTACACACCCCTGACAAACAGCTACACTCTCCTGACAGACAGCTACACACCCCTGACAAACAGCTACACACTCCTGACAGACAGCTACACACCCCTGACAGACAGCTACACTCTCCTGACAGACAACTACACACCCCTGACAAACAGCTACACTCTCCTGACAGATAGCTACACACCCCTGACAGACAGCTACACACCCCTGCCATACAGGTACACACCCCTGACAGACAACTACACACCCCTGACAGACAGCAACACACCCCTGACACAGCTACACACCCTGACAGATAGCTACACACCCCTGACAGACAGCTACACACCCCTGACAGACAGGTACACCCCTGACAGACAACTACACACCCCTGACAGACAACACACCCCTGACAGACAGCTACACACCCCTGACAGACAGCTACACACCCCTGACAGACAGCTACACACCCCTGACAGACAGCTACACTCTCCTGACAGCTACACACCCCTGACAGACAGCTACACTCTCCTGACAGATAGCTACACACCCCTGACAGACAGCTACACACCCCTGACAGATAGCTACACACCCCTGACAGACAGCTACACACCCCTGACAGACAGCTCTCTGACAGATAGCTACACACCCTGACACAGACAGCTACCCTGACAGATAGCTACACACCCTGACAGACAGCTACAGCTACACACCCCTGACAGACAGCTACACACCCTGACAGACAACTACACACCCCCTGACAGATAGCACACACACCCCTGACAGACAGCTACACACCCCTGACAGACAGGTACATGCCCCTGACAGACAAATACACACCCCTGACAGACAACTACACGCCCCTGACAGATAGCTACACGCCCCTGACAGACAACTACACACCCCTGACAGACAGGTACACCCCTGACAGACAACTACACACCCCTGACAGACAACAACACACCCCTGACAGACAGCTACACTCTCCTGACAGACAGCTACACACCCCTGACAGATAGCTACACACCCCTGACAGATAGCTACACGCCCCTGACAGATAGCTACACACTCCTGACAGACAGCTACACACCCATGACAGATAGCTAAACAACCTGACAGATAGCTACACTCTCCTGACAGATAGCTACACGCCACTGACAGACAGACAGCTACACTCTACTGACAGACAGCTACACGCCCCTGACAGATAGCTACACAACCTGACAAACAGCTACACTCTCCTCCTGAGACAGCTACACAACTACACAACTACACAACCCGGACAGGTAGCTACGTCCCCCCGACAGATAGCTACACAACCTGACAGATAGCTACACACCCTGACAGACAGCTACACAACCTGACAGATAGCTACACTCTCCTGACAGACAACTACACACTCCTGACAGACAGCTACACACCTGACAGACTGACAGACCTGACAGCTACACACCTGCAGACAGGTACGCTCCCTGACAGACAGCTACACACCCCTGACAGATAGCTACACAACCTGACAAATAGCTACACTCTCCTGACAGACAGCTACACGCCCCTGACAGACAGGTACACACCCTGACAGACAGCTACACCCCCCTGACAGATAGCTACACACCCCTGACAGACAGATACACACTACTGACAGACAGCTACACCCCGACAGACAGCTACACTCTCCTGACAGATAGCTACACACCCCTGACAGACAGCTACATTCTCCTGACAGATAGCTACACACCGCTGACAGACAGCTACACTCTCCTGACAGACAGCTACACTCTCCTGACAGATAGCTACACACCCAACAGACAGCTACACACCCCTGACAGATAGCTACACACCCCTGACAGACAGCTACACACCCCTGACAGATAGCCACACACCACTGACAGATAGCTACACCATCCTGACAGACAGCTACACATCCCTGAGAGACAGCTACACACTCCTGACAGACAGCTACACACCCCTGACAGACAGCTACACACCCCTGACAGACAGCTACACTCTACTGACAGACAGCTACACACCCGACAGACAGCTACACTCTCCTGACAGATAGCTACACACCCGACAGACAGCTACTCCTGACAGATAGCTACACACCCCTGACAGACAGCTACACACCCCTGACAGACAGACAGCTACACACCCTGACAGACAGCTACACTCTCCTGACAGACAGCTACACACCCGACAGACAGCTACACTCTCCTGACAGATAGCTACACACCCCTGACAGACAGCTACACTCTCCTGACAGACAGCTACACTCTCCTGACAGATAGCTGACAGACAACTACACACCCCTGACAGACAGCTACACTCGCTCGACAGATAGCTACACACTCCTGGCAGACAGCTACACACACAAAAGGAAGTCAGGTGAGGTATTTAGTACCTGTACAGATGGAAGTCAGGAGAAGTATTTAGTGCCTGGTACAGAATTTAAGAGAGGTGTTCTATATCAGTACCTATATGTCCAAGAGCCCGGACCCAGTTGTAGGTGAAGGGCGCCATCGGTTCCTCTTTTGAAGAATACTGCTCGTTCACTGGACGATTTTCATATGTCACTTTTTCTGTCAGTCTCTTTTCTAAATACTGCTTCCTCCTTTCTGACACATTGTCTGACCTGGAAAATATGTCCATCAACTCTGATCAGACTGTCATACATGGTTATGGTTGGGGACAGCTGAATCACATATACACACCTATGGAATAGTGTTGGGAATTTGTTAAAATCTCACAATTGATGATTGGTTCATTACAACCAATCAATTATCGAAAATAATTGGTTAGCATCATTTATCAAATTTTCCTGGTCATGTTTGCTAATGCACAAAAAAATGAAGAAAAAACATATGTAGCTCTTGTGTGCTGTTTTTCAAATTACACATCCTTAAAAGATGACTAGTATGTTAGGAACATAAATTTCCTGGAGTCTTTAAGATAAATTCAATCATGACTTGGAACGAGCTTGTAGTGCTTATGAAATGTAACAGACAAAACCAACCTTGTGAAAAATATAGTTAATGCAAACAAGTGTTCCAAATTTGTTTGTGTTCGATTTTGAGAAAACGTTCGATTTCTTGGTATTCTTCGATTATTTCAATTAATGAGACCACCACTACTATGAAACACAATATGATAAAAACATGTCACACCACCAATATACAAGATTTATCCTTCTCCAGTAATGCTATATGTATGGTGAAGAATAACCAATGTCCGTGTTCAACTAAAACCTCAAAGAATGTAAATAAAAGAGTAGTAACATTTTCACTTCTCTTTCAAAAACAATATTCATATTTATCTTCAGGCTAAATTTTTCAAAGACTGACATAATTACCTTAACACATCACTTTAAAGAATATGTTTTCCAGTCTCAGTTTATTGTAAAATATAAATGAATGAATGAATGAATGAATGAATGAATGAATTGTTGTGTAACACCGAACCCAGCAATATTCCAGCTATATGGCAGCAGTCTGTAAATAATCGAGTCTGGACCAGACAGTCACAGGGCTCATGATAACTTTTTGGGGTGTGGGTGTACTTACACACCATATTGCAAGTGGAGGTGTACTGAGAATTTTGAAGGACCCTGGAGTACTGACATGTTTTTGTGTGAGTGAGTTGGTGATGTGGTTTGTCTGGACGATTCATGGATCACTATTTCCAACCATGTCTTTGTATTTAAAGACGAGTCAGAAATAACTGAGCGACCATGTGATGCGCGAAATGTGAGTGCCGATTGGATATAAATAGGAACAGTGTTGTTTTTAGCCAATCAAAAAATAGTGACGCATACCATTGCATGGCAACGCAAGGGATTCCCACTGCTGGGGTTTCCTCATGTGTCAAATCGCGTTTTGCAAAAGCAAGTCTTGACAACAAGTATTTATCCAAAATAGATTTCCATTTGCACGATACGCACGCAAATTAAGTGTTAGACGTACAAAGGTATTTATGTGCCTACATGATATGCTTGAAATCTTATATTATGTCGTACTTCATTCATTTTGAGGCATACATTACGCTTTGTATGCCCCTTATCTGTAGCCCTGAGTCAAGAGATCAACATCATGAGCACCAATCTAATCAATTGGGATATGGTGACATGTGTCAATCAAGTCAGCAAGCCTGACCCATTGATCCTGTTGGTCACATGTTACAATAAGCCTAAGTTGCTGAAGATCTTCAGGAATGAATGAATGAATGAACAAACAAACGAACAAACAAACATATTAGACTGACTTGAGCTGCCTCTCCATGATCTCCAGACTAGACAGCAGTCCTTCCGGCCCAGGCACATCAGGCATAGAGTACTGGTGGGTGTACACATCAGTTTCTGCTTTCTTGAAGGATGCCTGCATCGTGAAGATGGCTGCTCCATCTTGTATGGCCTTGACATTGCGGTTGCAGTATGTCCGACCCTCACGTGTGTGGTCCACATAGTACAGGATGGGGTTGTCTGCACTTCCTAACATCAAAGAAAAAACATTACAGATAAGTGATAACTATACCTCTCTTATTCCCTTTGGTAATGTAGTCATGAGATGGTAAATGTGTTAAAAAATGGCCTTACTACTGAGAAAAAATCACAAACTTTGGACGGTGTGTCTGAGAATGACATAAAAAACAGCTGTTGGGTTTGATATATTTTCCTGTTTAGACGGCTGCAAATTAATAGTATCATCATCATCATCATCATCATCATCATCATCATCATCAGGATGTATTAATAAATATGTGTTTTAAACCCTGCTTTTTGTCAGCTGTGCCTCAAACCTCGATCCTTTTAGGAAGTATCATCATCATCATCATCATCATCATCATCATCATCATCGGGACGTATTAATAAATATGTGTTTTAAACCCTGCTTTTTGTCAGCTGTGCCTCAAACCTCGATCCTTTCAGGAAGTATCATCATCATGACTTAATAATAAATGAGAGTTTTAAGCTCTGCTTATTGCTAGTTGCGCCCCACTTACCTCCCTTCAGGAAGTAGCAATGTACACTGTGGGCATGGTGCTCGGATTGGACTGTTGTGTAAGCTGCTCGCAAGGCGTGAGCCACGACTTGACCTCCGTACACTGCCCTTGCCCCAGTTGGATGGAACAAATTTACACCCCTGAAAACATAAATATGATCGGCATAACCTTAATACTAAACTGTGAAAGTATTGTTTCTGTACATATAATCTTAAAATCTAGTGATTTGATGAACTTGTTTTTATATGAAACCAGTTTTGATTCATAACAAATAGTAGTGAGTGAGTTCAAATTTAATGTAACCTCAGCAGTATTTCAGCCATATTGTGACTATGGAAGTTGTAAATTTTAAATATAAAAAAAAATAACAACAAAATTTGTCAATGTATGTATATAGATACACTAGTCTGTCACAGATTTACACTTAAAACTCATATTAAACAATAAAACACTATTCCTATCTGCAACAATATAATATACAAATTGGCCATAATTCGCCAGCAACTGAAGGAAGATCACCATAATTTATAGGGACAATGGGGACTTACAGTACTTTAATTTGCTAACTGAATGGACCCTAGCAGGATCTACATCATCCCTTCAGCTGTTGGCCATTTAGACAAATGTAGCCATTAATTTAAACGAACATATATACTACGTTTAAATATGTGGTCAGATTAAATATGCTTACGTGGTGTTATATACCCTCTCAGGTAGACAATAATTTTACAATACTTTAACCCCCTTTAACCCCGACCATGACAAATAGTACTTGATACATAAACTTTGTGTGACCAAGTGGGGTTGGTCTACCAACATATCACACAAGAGAGGGCATATGGTTCAGATTTATGCTTTCCCAAAACACTACCCCCCTGTCTTAAAGGAATCTCCCCATTACCTTAAGTATGTAGGGAAAGATAAACCTTTGTCACACAAATGTAATACATGTTCCCATTGCATAAGCCACTCCAAACATTTCAACTTTGACAAATGTAAAGACTGAATACAGAGTATATGGATGAGGCATAGATGTATATACGTCTTTGGGTGAGGTTTTAAATAGCTTGCACCAATATTTCAGCAATATCATGAGGTACGCTAGAAATTGACTCCACACTTTGTACCCATGTAGGGAGACAAACATGTGCCTTAGTCGTGATAGCCGAATGCATTAATTCGGTCAAAGTCCGCCCTAGCCCTACGACTTGAATGTTACCTACAAACCATATCACATGTTCAGCCATTATAAATTCCTATGTTGAGAGACTTTTAATCCTAATCAATTACAAGCAAATGAAGGTCCCTGCATTAATATGACATGCAATGGGAAAGAGTTCTGCAATGCCCTGAAATCAGAGACACTTATGGTCTGTGCATTGTCTTTAGATACCGGGACGGAACTAAATATTTTATGTCCGTTTCAAACAGTGCTTTCTCCGTAAAAGACATTAAAAGCAATGGGAAAAGTGTCCCATTTACAGGAATGATGAATGACATTCGTCAGATATACAATTCTTAAAGGGACTCTTGAAAACTGAAACTACCTGTACAGGTTCACGTCTATTTCTTCCAAATGGAGGAAAGAATCTGTTAAAATATTTTCATTTCTGCTCGCATCCGAGTCCGAGTCGGCCATCTTCAAATATACTAAGAGCGGATAACTCTTATCCAGACTCTGTGTCAAATTTGACAAGTCCGTTCAACGTACGTTGTACATATGTGTTCGAAACTGTTGAACAAAATCTTGTATTTTGGTTTCAAGGACACAACACAACAAAGCGGTCTGAATGTCTGTAGATTGACACGTCCTGTCGCCGTGACGTCACAGTTATTTTTACAACTTATTTTATGGCTCCTTTATTTTTATGGTAGTGTTATCCCCGGGCAACGCCGACGCCCGGATTCGATCCCAGAATGGGTACAGTGTGTGAAGCCCACTTCTGGTGTTCCCCGCCGTGATATAGCTGAAATGTTGCAAAAAGCGGCGTAATTTCTAAACACACTCACTTACCCATAGGGTCAACGTCGTTAGGATAGTACAATAATCAAGCGTCAGTACCTAACTGAACATGTCATCAACAGGATGCATACAACTTGGCGAGGTAAACTTTTATGCAAGTCAACTGTTGTACTCAACATGTACGGGTTGATGACATACATTACATTATGATTTGATCTACTTACACTCTTTAGGCCTACAGGGCGGTGGGGTAGCCTAGTGGTTAAAGCGTGCGCTCGTCACGCTGAAGACCCGGGTTCGATTTCCCATATGGGTACAATGTGTAAAGTCCATTTCTGGTGTCCCCCGCCGTGATATTGCTGTAATATTGCTAAAAGCGGCGTAAAATTAAACTCACTCTCTCACTTCTTCTACTACTAGTAGTACTAGTAGTACTACTACTACAATGTCATATATATTAACCAACGCAGTCAAGGCCATTTAAGGACAAACAACCCGACAAACGTGGCAGACGACAAACGGAACTTCCGGTATTGTTCGTATGACGGATTTTCCCATTTAACACTTTCGTCGTAAGTTGCAATCATACGATCAGTTCTGTGTAGAATGAGGAAATGTTTTGTTCTACCGGAACGCCAAATTCCGAAAACGGATATGTTGACTGGTTGATAATGTGGATGAGACATGCAGTCACTACTTTTTTAGTAATTACCACGATGTCCAGCTCGGTATCCAGCAGGTGTAATTAGTGAAAAATACTTTGTATGGTCAATAAAGCTTGCATCCCTCCTCCAGAAAAGACATACTATATAAAAGCGACAAAACATTTCCACATCTATATGAAATATCTGTTACTAGCAAACTCGAGTGTAGAATTCCCAGTATATCATGAGCATTTGTTTACGAATCATAAACTTAAACACATGCACAGGCTAGTCAATGATTTGTTCACCTTGAAAAACAAGGAACGTATGGTTCAAGTTAATTTAAGGATTTGCATCGGACATCATTTGCCTGATGCCTCCATATTTTTCAAATACCTCCACATCTGCCATAAAACGTTTTGGAAGTTTCACTGAGTGAGTGAGTGAGTTTAGTTTTACGCCGCACTCAGCAATATTCCAGCTATATGGCGGCGGTCTGTAAATAATCGAGTCTGGACCAGACAATCCAGTGATCAACAGCATGAGCATCGATCTGCGCAATTGGGAACCGATGACATGTGTCAACCAAGTCAGCGAGCCTAACAACCCGATCCCATTAGTCGCCTATTTCGACAAGCATGGGTTACTGAAGGTTCATTCTAACCCGGACCTTCACTTGTGGAAGTTTTACCGAGGCCTTCGGCATGTAACCTTGATTGAACAACTTCTGAGGTATATATCACACCTGAAACAGTTATGTTTCATGTTAATTTCAGCTATCCCGCTTGTCACGAGCTCCTGCTAACTCGATGTCTTTTATACGGTTTCAATCACGTCGATTTATGGAGGTTCTGTTGTGAACTCAAGGAACAGGTACCATTGGCTTTGGACACCACTCGCCCCTTTCCGTAACCTCCAAGAAGTCCCGGAATAACACGAGTTGGTCACGAATGGTACCAGTGGGTATGTTTCGAGTTACCCTAGCTCGAGACTGCGAGACAGACAACAGTGGTGATATACATTATAACGCTAGTCGAACTGAAAGATACATAGAAATGACGGAGTCAATGCCTTTTCACTGCATGTGTAACACTGCTGAACCTTGTTTGTTCACCTGTACGCGAAGGCATGCACATTCCCATTCTCTGGCCCCGAATGCATTGAACCCATTCTAATTTATGTAAATCCTCTGGACCCTTTCACTACTATCTCTTCGATTCAAACGCTACGACGAAAAGCCATACAATGAAATCCTTCTCATGTGAGAGAGAGAATTTAATTGCTGTGTTAGCAAGTGTCGAGTGACTGACGTTAGGGAACCCCCGGCCTCATCAATGTATTTCAATGATCCATTCATACTATTTTCGCCGTTGTTTTGGTGGATGGATAATCGAGACCCTTATTCTCTGAAATTGACTATTTACGAAACGAAGTCTGAGTGATTGATTGTTTGTTGTTTTACGCCGCAATGTTCCAGCTATATGATGGCGGTCTGTAAATAATCGAGTCTGGACCAGACAATCCAGTGATCAACAGCATGGGCATGAATCTATGCAACTGGGATGACTTGTGTCACCCAAGTCGGCGAGCCTGACCACCCGATCATGTTTGTCGCCTCTTACGACAAGCATGGGTTACTGAAGACCAGTTCTAAGCCGGATCTTCACGGGTACGAAGTCAGAGTGAGAGTGAGTTCAGGGTATTTATCATTATACAATGGAGATAATACACCCTGAATAATAGAAGATGGCATGTCGCGGGTATTGCCATGACAACAACGAGGAAAGGTTGGTAACTAAGCCATGAAAATGAGAAAAGCATTACCGCTGTTTACAACATTCGGATTGCGTTCCCTGGTTTTCCTATGGTATGGCGTCAGAGCTCTGTGTTGCATATCTAATCTTTGTCAATATTTTCATAACAAGTAATGTACAATTACAATTACTTGTAAAAGAGTAACATTTTGACCTTGGTTCATAAAAGATAAAATGAAAAGGGCATTTGTTTACGTTCACTCTTCTATCACTCGTGGACGTTTGGGTAGCCTAGTGGTTGAAGTGTTCGCTCCGACATTCTGGTGTCGATTTTCCCCGTGGCACAATACTAATTTTGAAGTCAGTTGTGGTATGCCCGTGCCGTGACGTTGCAGGAATATTTAACAACTCTCTACTCTGTCACTCATTGATGTGGCGGTAGGGTAGCCTAGTGGCTAAAGCGTCCGCCCGTCACGCAGAAGACCCGGGTTCGATTCCCGTGATATTGCTGGAATATTGCTAAAAAGAGCGGCGTAAAACTTAACTCACTCACTCACTCATGTCCACTATTCAGTTTCGTTGTCATTACTAGCATACGTATTATCAAGTTTTATAATTAGTGTCGAACTTTTGGGGTGGTGGGGTAGCCCAGTGGTTAATGCGTTCGCTCGTCACGCCGAAGACCCGGGTTCGATTCCCCACATGGGTACAATGTGTGAAGCCCATTTCTGGTGATATTGCTGGAATATTGCTTAATGCGGCGTAAAACTAATCTCACTCACTCGGACTGTGTTGGCTGACAACAGTGCTGAAGGATGCATATCACTTTATTTAGTTCCTTTGAGTACCGTGAGTAATATCGTGACAATGTCGTTGCACATCATTATCAGAGCACAAGAACATTTGCTACAGAGGATTGCAATAGCTGAATGAACGTATGCCTCTTCAGTGTCAAACCAGTTTGTCGATCGAACTAGGTAGATGCATAGCATATGCTTGAAACTGGATCAACACAACGCTCAAGTCTGATGACCAGCACATGGAACGGACAACGGACGTTTGGATCAGCTAAACAGGGACATGCAGGTGGTCAGCAGCGTTCCATCACACAACGGCAAGACGCCATCACTTCCTGGCTGCTATCACACTCAGAAATGACCTGCGGAATGCCAGGCGCGTTAACGGTTTACTCAGAGCGTAATCGTCCCCATGACCTCAACCTTTTTCAGGTCAGGAGTCTCCATAAGATTACAATTACATGTACATGTATAAGGGTATATGAACTTGTACAAGCACGAAGATTATTAAAATCATAAACGTTATTCAAAGCTGGCACCAACACAGTAAGAAAATCGTTATTTCAGCCGCCTCCTGTCAACATCTGACTTTGTTCTTATAATGACATTAGCCCTTTACAATACAGCCATAGATTACTGGGATAATCAAACGATAATATGCGATAGAAACAAAGTGTTACCCATTTACGAAACCGATAAGGTATAAATTGGACAGTGTATCTTCCTGATCAGAACAGAGACTGAATCCAGTCTGGTCTAAATATACTTCACAAGCTGCACTGGAGCGGACAAGGAAGTGTAAAGCTATTGAGGTCAGACTGTAGGCAGATCTACATTCGATCGACATCGGCGTGTCTGCAAAGACCACAATTCACACGCATCACTGTGAGAAACTATGAAATGAGCTAACTCCTCAATATGTATGTGTCTGTTTCGCCGTCTGTCAGTTTCGTTTTCAAGGATACCTGTCCTCAATAAGCGTTGCAGGTAAGTCGACACCTATTCTACTAACCAGTTCAAATAACCTGGCGAACGGGACACTGCAGGGGTATGTTCTGAGACCTACTCTGTTATGCGGGTCTGCGTGAAACATTCACACATGTGGATATGATTAGTTTACTGCATCATTAATTCTCACTTCGCAATATCCATTGTAAATAAGGGTTACTTTGTTCTCAACAATGTTAAACAGAGCGTTAACCAACACCACGACTGTGTGCCCAGAAAGTGTCGAACACGACTTGGTAACCGTTCTCGATTTCTGTGCAAGTATAATCTGTCAGATGGAACTGACTGTGTATGTATGTATGTATGTATGTATGTATGTATGTATGTATGTATGTATGTATGTATGTATGTATGTATGTATGTATGTATGTATGTATGTATGTATGTATGTATGTATGTATGTATGTATGTATGTATGTATGTATGTATGTATGTATGTATGTATGTATGTATGTATGCGTGTGTATGCGTATTCATGTATGCGCATTCTATGCACAGCTATGCATTTCGGTGCACATACAGGTATAGTGTTTGCACAATGATGCCTTAACTTCAACTGGAGTACGTGGTTTGTAAGTGTTTACTTATAATCAATGCTAGTCGAAGGACGCTTCTGACATAGATTCATATTTAGAAGTCATTGACACAGCCGGTGGTTCGAATTCCATAGTTGCTTCGATTATCATCCTAGATCCCTCAGCACCATTCCCGTACTTGTGTGCTTCAACAAGGAGGTATGCGTGGAAGAACGACGCGATTTTGTCCCGTCATCAAACATATTATTGTTCATTTGATGACGAGACAAATCAGTCTCACGTATAGTTTCGTACAGACAGCTCAGTCACGTCCTGTCATGTGTGAGAGCCCTTTTGTTTACACATTATCTACAAAGTCAACACTGTAAACAAGTTTTACATGCAAAATGCATGAGAACGCCCCAAAGCGTCCAAAGCGTACATGCACATTGTTGGAGGAAATAGACAGATTTGCTTTAATGTGAATATGAAATAGTCAATTACCTAGATAAAACAACATTACAATGGATTCAGCTATGTTTATCAGTTTGGACGCGTTATTTATTTATTTATTTGATTTATTTATGTATGTATGTATGTATGTATGTATGTATGTATGTATGTATGTATGTATGTATGTATGTATGTATGTATGTATGTATGTATGTATGTATGTATGTATGTATGTATGTATGTATGTATGTATGTATGTATGTATGTATGTATGTATGTATGTATGTATGTATGTATGTATTTATTTATTTATTTATTTATTTATTTATTCGGTTTTTGACATCTTGCGATAACTTGTTATGATGCTTGTGGTAGCATGTGTTACACATGATATATCTTAACAAGTGATCGGTATGTTATGTGTTAGTGCGCCCATCTGGGACAGAGAGGGTAAGCTATGAATCACGTGGCCAGTTGAGTCGTTGTAACAGTGTGCGTAAGGATAATGTATCAAGACTGTAACAGTGTGCGTAAGGAGAATGTATCAAGACTGTAATAGGGTACGTTAGGAGAATGTATTAAGACTGTAATAGGGTAAGTAAGGAGAATGTATCAACACTGTAACAGGATACATAAGGAGAATGTATCAATACTGTAACAGGGTACGTAAGGAGAATGTATCAAGACTGTAATAGTGTGCGTAAGGAGAATGTAGCAATACTGTAATAGGGTACGTAAGGAGAATGTAGCAAGACTGTTACAGGGTACGTAAGGAGAATGTATCAAGACTGTAACAGGGTACGTGAGGAGAATGTATCAACACTGTAACAGTGTGCGTAAGGAGAATGTATCAAGATTGTAACATGGTGCGTAAGGAGAATGTATCAAGACTATTACAGGGTACGTAAGGAGAATGTATCAAGACTGTAACAGGGTACGTAAGGAGAATGTATCAAGACTGTAACAGTGTACGTAAGGAGAATGTATCAAGACTGTAACAGGGTACGTAAGGAGAATGTATCAAGATTGTAACAGTGTGCGTTAGGAGAATGTATCAAGACTGTAACAGGGTACGTGAGGAGAATGTATTAAGACTGTTACAGTTTGCGTTAGGAGAATGTATCAAGACTGTTACAGGGTGTGTTAGGAGAATGTATCAATACTGAAACAGGGTGCGTTAGAAGAATGTATCAAGACTGTAACAGGGTGCGTTAAGAGAATGTATCAAGACTGTAACAGTGTGCGTAAGGAGAATGTTTGAAGACTGTAACAGGGTACGTAAGGAGAATGAATCAAGACTGTTACTGGGTATGTTAAGGGAATGTATCAAGACTGTAACAGGGTACGTAAGGAGAATGTATCAATACTGTAACAGGATACGTTAGGAGAATGTATCACAACTGTAACAGTGTACGTTAGGAGAATGTATCAATACTGTAACAGGGTACGTAAGGAGAATGTGTCAAAACTGTAATATTGTGCGTAAGGAGAATGTATCAAGACTGTAACAGGGTATGTTAGGGGAATGTATCAAGACTGTAATAGGGTACGTAAGGAGAATGTATCAAGACTGTAACAGGGTTCGTTAGGAGAATGTATCAACACTGTAACAGTGTACGTAAGGAGCATGTATCAATACTGTAACAGGGTACGCGAGGAGAATGTATCAAGACTGTAACAGTGTGCGTAAGGAGAATGTATCAAGACTGTTACAGGGTACGTAAGGAGAATGTATCAAGACTGTAACAGGGTACGTAAGGAGAATGTATCAAGACTGTAACAGTGTGCGTAAGGAGAATGTATCAAGACTGTAACAGGGTACGTAAGGAGAATGTATCAAGACTGTAACAGGGTACGTAAGGAGAATGTATAAAGACTGTTACAGGGTACGTAAGGAGAATGTATCAAGACTGTAACAGGGTATGTTAGGGGAATGTATCATAACTGAAACAGGGTACGTAAGGAGAATGTATCAAGATTGTAACAGTGTGCGTTAGGAGAATGTATTAAGACTGTTACAGTTTGCGTTAGGAGAATGTATCAAGACTGTTACAGGGTACGTTAGGAGAATGTATCAATACTGAAACAGGGTGCGTTAGAAGAATGTATCAAGACTGTAACAGGGTACGTTAGGAGAATGTATTGAGACTGTTATAGTTTGCGTTTGGAGAATGTATCAAGACTGTTACAGGGTGCGTTAAGAGAATGTATCAATACTGTAACAGGGTACGTTAGGAGAATGTATCAAGACTGAAACAGGGTGCGTTAGAAGAATGTATCAAGACTGTAACAGGGTACGTTAGGAGAATGTATTGAGACTGTTACAGTTTGCGTTGGGAAAATGTATCAAGACTGTAACAGTGTACGTAAGGAGAATGTGTCAAGACTGTAACAGGGTATGTTAGGGGAATGTATCATAACTGAAACAGGGTACGTAAGGAGAATGTATCAAGATTGTAACAGGGTACGTAAGGAGAATGTATCAAGACTGTAACAGTGTGCGTTAGGAGAATGTATCAAGACTGTTACAGGGTGCATTAGGAGAATGTATTAATGCTGAAACAGGGTTCGTTAGGGGAATGTATCGTGACTGTTACAGGGTACGTTAGGGGAATGTATCATGGCTGAAACAGGGTACGTAAGGAGAATGTATCAAGAATTTACCAGATTACGGAAGGAGAATGTATCAAGACTGTAACAGGGTACGTCAAGGGAATGTATCAGCACTGTAACAGGGTACGTTAGGAGAATGTATCATGGCTGAAACAGGGTACGTAAGGAGAATGTAACAGATTACGGAAGGAGAATGTATCAAGACTGTAACAGGGTACGTTAGGGGAATGTAGCAACACTGTAACAGGGTACGTTAGGGGAATGTAGCAACACTGTAACAGGGTACGTAAGGATTATTTATCAAGACTGTAACAGAACACCTAATAGCATAACATAAAAAGGGTTATGAATAGCATATTATCCGTGTTCAGAAATATTCCCATAGTTGTGAGATCAGTAGCGTGTGATAAGTGTCCAATAGCCCATATCAGTAGCTTGTTCTGTGTCCAATAGCCCAGATCAGTAGCTTATTCTCAGTGTCCAATAGCCCAGATCAGTAGCTTATTCTCAGTGTCCAATAGCCCAGATCAGTAGCTTATTCTCAGTGTCCAATAGCCCAGATCAGTAGCTTATTCTCAGTGTCCAATAGCCCAGATCAGTAGCTTATTCTCAGTGTCCAATAGCCAAGATCAGTAGCTTATTCTCAGTGTCCAATAGCCCAGATCAGTAGCTTATTCTCAGTGTCCAATAGCCAAGATCAGTAGCTTATTCTCAGTGTCCAATAGCCAAGATCAGTAGCTTATTCTCAGTGTCCAATAGCCCAGATCAGTAGCTTATTCTCAGTGTCCAATAGCCAAGACCAGTAGCTTATTCTCAGTGTCCAATAGCCAAGATCAGTATTTTGTCCTCAGTGTCCAATAGCCAAGATCAGTAGCTTATTCTCAGTGTCCAATAGCCAAGATCAGCATTTTGTCCTCAGTATCCAATAGCCAAGATCAGTAGCTTATTCTTAGTGTCCATTAGCCCAGATCAGTATTTTGTCCTCAGTGTCCAATAGCCAAGATCAGTATTTTGTCCTCAGTATTCAATAGCCAAGATCAGTAGCTTATTCTCAGTGTCCAATAGCCCAGATCAGTATTGTTCCCTCAGGATAATGTTAAGACTATTTATACTCTGTTTTCGCTGTCTTAATATAAAGAAACGCACTCTGAGCCACCTTTATTTTTTCATGTTTATGTTCAGAGCATTACGTGTGAAAACGTGTGATGTTATACTGTGTTCTAAGGACTCGATTTAATGGGGATTGGGTAGATAATATGTGTGACATGATGATCATATACTGATGGTGAGTGGTTATAACGGTCAGCTCATCGCGACTTGGGTTCGATTCCCAAAATGGGTACATTGTGTGAAGCAAATTTATTGTGTTCCTCGCAGTGATATTGCTGGAATAATACTAAAAGTGGCCTAAATACTCACTAACGTATTACCAAACCGGATGTGTTATAAACAACTGTTGTTTTTGTCTCGTAGAGATTCAATGGATACTAGGTGAAAAAGCTGTATTATTTGTGAATGTATTGTGAATAACACCTCGCCCAAGATGATTAAATGCAAATGTACATTCATACTGCTATTGTAAATATTGACGTATACTGGCGAGGAGTGTCACGACAATGGTCATGTAGGTACGTAATAATAAAACTCTCAAATGCGGTCCCGTTAACAATTGAAGTTAACTCTGTGGGAGCCAAATACACAATAGTATGTCGGCCATGTGTGTGTTGAAGATAGAATTGGATACCGTACTGCAGTTTAACAGGGATGCCTATGGAAATCTAAAGGGACATTGTCGCGTTGTCGGGTTGTCGCGCATTTTTAGGCATTTTTTACACATCTTCGATGGGGCGACAATGCGACATTTTGACCAATGTCGCATTGTCGCCCTTTGGGTGAATAGAAAAATATTATTCAAAACGCGACAATGCGACAAATAGACGAAATGTCGCTTTGTCGCATTGTCGCGCTTTGGTTAATTTTGCCTCTTTTTGCTTGTTTTGAGAGGGCGACAACGCGACAATGTCCCTTCTAGGATTCCATAATACCCCACTCAAACACTGACTCTAAGCCCACCAGTCCTTGCTTAACAACCATTTCACCGTGCGACATGTATCAAGATGTACCATCTTTTGGCTTTGTTACTGTAACCCGGCCAGGGAATCAAACACCCGATCAACAGCTCACCGGAGAGACGCTCTGTCAACTAGACCATGGCGGCGGCCATACCTATTCCTAACATTGACGTAACATTATATCACACAATAAGCCACATAATCATCAACGACCCGTGATATAATAATGGCAAACGGGATCGGTTGGTCGGTCTCGCAGACTTCTTTGATGCAACACGTGACCCAGTTCGATGGAAGGATGCTTATAATATTCATCACTGGATTTGTCTGGTACAGCCTCGGTAATTTACTCGACCGCAGTGATAGAGCTGCAATATTTGTAACTAAGCAAATGAAACCCAACGAAAAACAAACAAAAACAAACAGAAGCAAGCAAACAAACAAACAAACCCGAAACAAAACAAAAATAACCAAACAAAACAAAAGTTCCTTCGGCTCCCCGAGCCTACGTTTACACGAAAAATGTCAAATGTAGGCTTTGTAACTTAATGAGGCTCATTGGGAGTGGGGGCGGTTGGGTAGCCTTTAGTTTAAGCGTTCGCTCGTCACGCGGAAGACTCTGGTTCGATTCCCCACATGGGTACAATGTGTGAAGCCCATTTCTGGTGTCCCCCTCCGTGATATTGCCGGAATATTGCTAAAAGAGGCGTAAAACTAACCTCACTCACTCACTCAATGGGAGTGTAAATATTACAACATCGTATTAAATGTGCAGCTTACGCAATGCTTTCGCGCCAGTTGTTACCATTCTGATATAGTGCCCTAAATAGTCACCGCTGTGTATGACGAGTGGATAACAGCAGATATATCCAATACTATACGCTAACATTATCACAATGGTGACAGACAATCTGATTATATATTATCCTATCAGGTATAATGAGTCATGTCATAAAAAATAGTTCAGGGTCTGTTTGACTTCGAAGTGCACCTTTCAGCAGTAACCCAATTAGGATTTCGATGTTGTGAAGTATGAAACGCACATCGTTTTTGTCTACCGGCTATTGTCGTCGACAACAGAGGTTGTAGCATCGCTCCGTCAATAGCCATCTTCGCGTTGAGATCAGGTTGAAAGTTCGAGAAAATAGGTACCTGAGATGACAGCAAGCTCATCCCCTGACCTAATTTATATAATGTGTTTAAATTACGGGTTATGGGTGATATGCAGTAAACTTCCTCGATTAAAACGAACATGCTTTTAACGAAATAACGGATATGACGAACTATTAATATTTTAGGTTATTTTAGCAAAATGCGTGTAACGAACCTCGGTTATGACGAACTAAATTAGTGATCCCTCTAAGTTCGTTACAATCGTAGTTTACTGCAACAAGAGCAGTATTGTGACTGAGTTACGACGTCATGTACCATATGGGTATGTTCTTTAACGCCGCAGGGCGGTGGGGTAGCCTAGTGGTTAAAGCGTTCGCTCGTCACGCCGAAGACCCGGGTTCGATTCCCCACATGGGTACAATGTGTTAAGCCCATTTCTGGTGTCCCCGCCGTGATATTGCTGGAATATTGCTAAAAGCGGCGTCAAACTAAACTCACTCACTCACTCTTTAACGCCACGTTGAACAATATTTCAACTAGGGGAAGTCGGTTGGTACTAAACGCGTCTGAACCAGACAATTAAGTGACTGTCGTTATAAACATCTATCTACGCAACTGGCATACGATGACATGTGTCAGAGAGCATTACCATAAGATCCCATCAGTCGCCTCTTACGACAAAAATTGCTTCCTGATCATGAAGAACATTGTAACCAGAATCCTCTCGGGTGCATGTGACTATGTAAAATTATCCCTACGTTACATTGTCTAGTTATACCCCATTAAAGCTACGGCTTTGACGTTTTTAACAGATATGGCATGAGTTACACTGGCTGTATAAAACCTATTGACTACTTATTGTGTAGTACATTGCAGTGGCATTCAAAGACCACTGAGCGTGTTTGCACATAAACACTTATCAGGATGCGGTTATCAGTTTTGAAAATTCCATGCATAACTTGCTATAAGCTCCCCATTCTACTGTTACATTTTGAAAGCCCTAGCAACTTGAGACAACACCACTACATGGGGAAAACGTTTAAAGACAACAGGTAGCAAGTGATCCTCTTACACTTTTAAAATGTTTGTGGCCCTTACCTGCGTGCGGTCTCGTTCTAAAGTCGACCAAGAACATGTTCGACTCAACCGTGGTCAACACAACCAGTTACATTATACTTTCTGTGAAGAGACAAGAGACAGCCATGCAAGATGTCAGTATTCACTCGTTGAGAAGAATTTCATTATCTAAAAGAGGTTAGGGTGAACATTTTTAGGGTGAACGTCAGAAAGCATACAGGCGCGCTGATCCATTTAAACACTCCGTTTGTGTCGATTTACGAAGTGCACGATACCCATTCGAGATATTCTTTTACTAAATATCCAGTGTTTGAGTGCATTGTTTTTTACGCCGAAGACCAGGTTACATGTTTAGTCCATTTTGGTGTCCCCGCCGTGATGTTGCTAACTAGCGGCGTAAAACCAAACTCAGTCAGTCATGGGTAGTTCAACAAGTTGATATACATGTAAGTTTATAATATTATATATTTTATCATAACGTCAGAAAACACGTTGGTCTTTTCAACTCTGTTTGTACCGAACTACAACTACTGGATACACTGCCGGAAGTATTTCTGCACTACAATGTGAGTGTATTTTCTGTGTACAAGATACTTCACAATATCCGAAGAGGAAGGAGAGTTTAGGGGAGGCTCGTCTATAACTTCAAGATTTATCACCTGCAATGTTTTTTCCTCAATTTACGCTATGTATTTTTCCTCTGTTTACGCTATGTATTTTTCCTCAGTTTACGCTATGTATTTTTCCTCAGTTTACGCTATGTATTTTTCCTCAATTTACGCTATGTATTTTTCCTCAGTTTACGCTATGTATTTTCCTCAATTTACGCTATGTATTTTTCCTCAATTTACGCTATGTATTTTTCCTCAGTTTACGCTATGTATTTTTCCCAAGTGAGAGGTGTGTACAAATAATATTGCGTGTTGATTCCCAAGATGCAGTAGTTAACCGGAAGTGAGTCCGTAAAAGAACTCGGTGTGAGACCAACGAACAACACAGAGATTGGATGTAAATAACAATTGTAAGTTTACAAATCATCACAAATCAGTACAAAAGTACTTCAGTGGCAGTACAACGAAGAGTGGCAGTACAAATTCAAAGGCGGTATAATGCAGCAATAGTGACTACAGCAATAAACACAGCAGTGGTGATAACACGGCAACAATGGGACCAATGATGATCCGGGTTAGAATTGGTCTTCAGTAACCCATGCTAGTCGTAAGAGTATAGGGATCGGGTGGTCAGGCCCGCTGACTTGGTTGACACATGTCATCCCATCCCAATTGCGCAGATCGATGCTCATGTTGTTGATCACTGGAATGTCTGGTCCAAACTCGATTATTTACAGACCGCCGCCATATAGCTGGAATATTGCTGAGTGCGGCGTTAAACAACATTCATTCATTCATGGGGTAGTCTAGTGGTTAAAGCGTTCGCTCGTCACGCCGAAGACCCGAGTTCGATTCCCCACATGGGTACAATGTGTGAAGCCTATTTTCTGGTGTCCCCCGTCGTGATATTGCTGGAATATTGCTATTTATAAGCGGCGTAAAACCAAACTCACTCACTCACTCACTCATTCACACTTTACAACCAACCAACATACATTATCCAAGGAAAGAATGATCGTTACACAGTTCTTGTCTTCTTGTAACTTGAGATGTAATGTTAGAAGAGAGCCAAGACCTAACTCCCCTTATATACCCAAGAAAAATAATCAAGAAGATTCTCTAATTTCCTGAGTCAGAATATAGAGGAAAGGCTTATAGAGGAAAGACCCTGTAGTACCTTCCAGAGCTATGCCTAAATATAGCACAAGTTTAAATGTAGCACACCACTGCCCCTTCACTAACAGCCGACATATACTATGTAACTTGGAAAATTGTTACACGAATGAATACTACTTCCACATGAGAATACGCCCGTTGAACAAAAAACCATATACTTTAGTCACTCATCATGTGAGATGCATGAATTCGAAACCAGAAGATGACACAACTCTTGACCCTTGTCGTTTAATGTTTCCGGGTATTTTCGGGGAGGATTAAATATTCATTAGAGAAAATATTCCATGAACTAGATAATATCCCCAGGGAAACATTCTCAAGGTTTTTGTTACCTAGGGGATCAATTTCCCATTGAGAACACACCAGGGGGTGGGGGGGTGGATGGTATATATATCCTATTACATCCTATTAAGCCAGTTGTGTGTGCATTTTCCTTGATATGTATTTTAACTAACTTACCCGTGAACATCCGGGTTAGCATTGGTCTTCGGGAACCCGTGCTTGTCGTAAGAGACAAGTATCGGGATCGGGGTGGTCAGGCTCGCTGACTTGGTTGACACATGTCATCGGTTCCCAAATGCGCAGATCGATGCTCATCCTGTTGATCGCTGGATTGTCTGGTCCAGACTCGATTATTTGCAGACCGCCGCCATATAGCTGGAAAATTGCAGAGTGCGGCGTAAAACTAAACTCACTCACTCACTTTTAACTAACTTGCGCTCTTTACATTACACCTGGTGTGCGCTTATTTGTATTTATCAATGTATAAAAAGCGAAGGTTGACACAATCCATTGTTTGTGCTTGCACGTATAATTGTGACTTTGCTCTGAGGGAAAAACGATTGTACAAGGAAAACATCGTCCCCAAAATCTATTCCGAGAAACAAAACATAATTGGTTTTAAAAATATATATCTACATATAAATATGCTTTAAATGGAGCCCAGAACAATTCCATTTGGAGCCGAGGTAATGTAGACTTGCCCAGTCGTTTTCTTCTTGATTTATGCCGTATGGCCAGGAGACAGATTAATGACGCATGTAGGAACGCGTCCCCTACGAAGGTCGTGTTTGAATTGGCAAGTTATGAAAGCAGTAAGGTAGCTTCAGCTTCGGGTATTCTTCGTCCGAATAATCAAACTCAAAGGCCATATATATATAATAGCCATTTGACAAACTGTGTTATCTGCACCACGTTATGTACATTCACTGATCACGTGATCTGTTTATTCAGAGCACAGCGAGGATCTGTACATAACGAAATAGATATACGCCAACGTATTATGTCAATACGTAGTATAAATATTGAGTTATAACATAGGTACCCTTTCTTATCGTAGTCCTACATATCAGATAAAATGATTTAGACAACATTAAGATCTGTTTGATTGGCATTCTAGAAGTTGATGATTATCATTAATATTGTCCAGCTTGACAACGGTACAAGAACCTATCCCGACACGTCACATCATAATAGAATAAAGAAGTACATCCTTAAAGTATCATACAGTATGCGAAATAGTTACCAAATTTTGTTAGCCAGTGGGGCCAGCTATGCCTGAAAGTTACTAGCCCACAAAATAATTCACCAGCCAGAAATTTGAATGTAGACACGGGTTTCATCATTAACTGCAAATACAATGAACATTTTTATCAGGCCATAATCTTGCATGATTTAAAACAGTGATATGTTTATAAAATGACCCCATGAAAATTCACTAGCCAGTCAGGCCAGTGACTGTGGAGATTTACTGGTCCGACTTGATTTTTACTAGCCATGGGCTAGCGAGCCAGTGACTATTTCGCATACTGGCATCATACCTTTCTTACCAACAGGAAAATGATTATCTATTTGAAAAAGTCAAATGAATAATATTCCTTTGGGCTCGTTGCTTATTACTTTGAGTGAGTGAGTGAGTGAGTGGGTTTTGAGTGTGTGTGTGAGTGAGTGAGTATTTATATTGAGTGAGTGAACGAGTATTTATATTGAGTGAGTGAGTATTATAGGGCGTTTCAGGTTGAAGCGCAAGATAGATCACGCAGGTATCAACAGTTGCCTTTTGGTCAGAGCAAAGGACGCTGGTATGGCGCAAAATAATCAGGGCGAATCAAGAAATCGGACCAGATGATCATTGATGTCTGTTGCACCTAAGGGACGCGACCCTGCTTGAAGCATCCATACACCTGTGGCGATCAGGTCTGGAACTGAGAAAATAGTGGTCGTTGTAACAGTTGTTTTCGTGTAGTTCTGACACTAGGTATATAAACGAGGTTAAAACTGACAACACCTTGATGTAGCCTGATAAAGTTGCGAGCAGCAGGGTTTCGTAGGGACAGAAACTAAGCATAAAGCTCATAACATCGATATATGAAAGTCTTCACTACTCTACTCGATATATGAAAGTCTTCACTACTCTACTCGATATATGAAAGTCTTCACTACTCTACTCGATATATGAAAGTCTTCACTACGCTACTCGATATATGAAAGTCTTCACTACTCTACTCGATATATGAAAGTCTTCACTACTCTACTCGATATATGAAAGTCTTCACTACTCTACTCGATATATGAAAGTCTTCACTACTCTACTCGATATATGAAAGTCTTCACTACTCTACTCGATATATGGAACGTAAGGTGAGTTTTATGTATAGGGGAAACATCTGGTTGGGTAAGTGCTGTATAAGGATAGTAGTTGGAGGGGTAAGTGTTGTATAAGGGTAGTAGTTGGAGGGGTAAGTGTTGTATAAGGTTAGTAGTTGGAGGGGTAAGTGTTGTATAAGGATAGTAGTTGGAGGGGTAAGTGCTGTATAAGGTTAGTAGTTGGAGGGGTAAGTGTTGTATAAGGATAGTAGTTGGAGGGGTAAGTGTTGTATAAGGGTAGTAGTTGGATGGGTAAGTGCTGTATAAGGGTAGTAGTTGGACGGGTAAGTGTTGTATAAGGATAGTAGTTGGAGGGTAAGTGTTGTATAAGGATAGTAGTTGGAGGGGTAAGTGCTGTATAAGGTTAGTAGTTGGAGGGGTAAGTGCTGTATAAGGGTAGTAGTTGGAGGGGTAAGTGTTGTATAAGGTTAGTAGTTGGAGGGGTAAGTGTTGTATAAGGATAGTAGTTGGAGGGTAAGTGCTGTATAAGGGTAGTAGTTGGAGGGGTAAGTGTTGTATAAGGGTAGTAGTTGGAGGGGTAAGTGTTGTATAAGGGTAGTAGTTGGAGGGGTAAGTGTTGTATAAGGGTAGTAGTTGGAGGGGTAAGTGTTGTATAATGGTAGTAGTTGGAGGGGTAAGTGCTGTATAAGGGTAGTAGTTGGAGGGGTAAGTGTTGTATAAGGGTAGTAGTTGGAGGGGTAAGTGTTGTATAAGGATAGTAGTTGGGAGGGTAAAGTGTTGTATAAGGATAGTAGTTGGAGGGGTAAGTGCTGTATAAGGGTAGTAGTTGGAGGGGTAAGTGTTGTATAAGGGTAGTAGTTGGAGGGGTAAGTGTTGTATAAGGGTAGTAGTTGGAGGGGTAAATGTTGTATAAGGGTAGTAGTTGGAGGGGTAAGTGCTGTATAAGGGTAGTAGTTGGAGGGGTAAGTGTTGTATAAGGGTAGTATTTGGACGGGTAAGTGTTGTATAAGGGTAGTAGTTGGAGGGGTAAGTGTTGTATAAGGATAGTAGTTGGAGGGGTAAGTGTTGTATAAGGGTAGTAGTTGGAGGGGTAAGTGCTGTATAAGGATAGTAGTTGGAGGGGTAAGTGCTGTATAAGGATAGTAGTTGGAGGGGTAAGTGTTGTATAAGGCTAGTAGTTGGAGGGGTAAGTGTTGTATAAGGGTAGTAGTTGGAGGGGTAAGTGTTGTATAAGGGTAGTAGTTGGAGGGGTAAGTGTTGTATAAGGGTAGTAGTTGGAGGGGTAAGTGTTGTATAAGGGCTAGTAGTTGGAGGGGTAAGTGTTGTATAAGGGTAGTAGTTGGAGGGGTAAGTGTAGTATAAGGGTAGTAGTTGGAGGGGTAAGTGTTGTGAAAGGTTAGTAGTTGGAGGGGTAAGTGCTGAATAAGGATAGTAGCTGGAGGGGTAAGTGCTGTATAAGGTAAGTAGTCAGACAGGTAAATGTTGTATAAGGATAGTAGTTGGAGGGGTAAGTGTTGTAAAAGGGTAGTAGTTGGAGGGGTAAGTGTTGTATAAGAGTACTAGTTGGAGGGGTAAGGGTTGTAAAAGATTAGTAGTTGGAGGGGTAAGTGCTGTATAAAGATAGTAGTTGGAGGGTTAAGTGCTGTATAAGGGTAGTAGTTGGAGGGTAAAATGTTGTATAAAGTATAGTAGTTGGAGGGGGTAAGTGTTGTATAAGTAGGAGAAATTAGTAGTTGAAGGGGTAAGTGTTGTATAAGGATAGTAGTTGGAGGGGTAAGTGCTGTATAAGGGTAGTAGTTAGTTGGAGGGTAAGTGTTGTATAAGGATAGGTTGGAGGGTAAGTGTTGTATAAGGGTAGTAGTTGGAGGGTAAGTGTTGTAAAAGGGTAGTAGTTGGAGGGGTAAGTGCTGTATAAGGATAGTAGTTGGAGGGGTAAGTGTTGTATAAGGCTAGTAGTTGGAGGGGTAAGTGTTGTAAAAGGTTAGTAGTTGGAGGGGTAAGTGTAGTATAAGGGTAGTAGTTGGAGGGAGTAAGTGTTGTAAAAGGTTAGTAGTTGGAGGGGTAAGTGCTGTATAAGGATAGTAGCTGGAGGGGTAAGTGCTGTATAAGGTTAGTAGTCAGACAGGTAAATGTTGTATAAGGATAGTAGTTGGAGGGGTAAGTGTTGTAAAAGGGTAGTAGTTGGAGGGGTAAGTGTTGTATAAGAGTACTAGTTGGAGGGGTAAGGGTTGTAAAAGATTAGTAGTTGGAGGGGTAAGTGCTGTATAAAGATAGTAGTTGGAGGGGTAAGTGCTGTATAAGGGTAGTAGTTGGAGGGGTAAGTGTTGTATAAGGATAGTAGTTGGAGGGGTAAGTGTAGTATAAGGATAGTAGTTGGAGGGGTAAATGTTGTATAAGGATAGTAGTTGGAGGGGTAAGTGCTGTATAAGGGTAGTAGTTGGAGGGGAAAGTGTTGTATAAGGGTAGTATTTGGAGGGGTAAGTGTTGTATAATGGTAGTAGTTGGAGGGGTAAATGTTGTATAAGGATAGTAGTTGGAGGGGTAAGTGCTGTATAAGGGTAGTAGTTGGAGGGGTAAGTGTTGTATAAGGGTAGTAGTTGGAGGGGTAAGTGTTGTATAAGGGTAGTAGTTGGAGGGGTAAGTGTTGTATAAGGGTAGTAGTTGGAGGGGTAAGTGTTGTATAAGGATAGTAGTTGGAGGGGTAAGTGTTGTATAAGGGTAGTAGTTGGAGTAAGAGTGTTGTATAAGAGTAGAGGGGTAAGTGTTGTATAAGGCTAGTAGTTGGAGGGTAAGTGTTGTATAAGGGTAGTATTTGGAGGGGTAAGTGTTGTATAAGGCTAGTAGTTGGAGGGTAAGTGTAGTGTATAAGGGTAGTAGTTGGAGGGTAAGTGTTGTAAAGGTTAGTAGTTGGAGGGTAAGTGTTGTATAAGGATAGTAGCTGGAGGGTAAGTGCTGTATAAGGTAGTAGAAGTAGTCAGTACAGGTGAGAAATGTTGTATAAGGGTAGTAGTTTGAGGGTAAGTGTTGTATAAAGGGTAGTAGTTGGAGGGGGTAAGTGTTGTATAAGGAGTAGTAGTTGGAGGGGTAAGTGTTGTATAAAAGATTAGTAGTTGGAGGGGTAAGTGCTGTATAAGGTAGTAGTTGGAGAGGTGTAAGTGCTGTATAAGGAGTAGTAGTTGGAGGGGTAAATGTTGTATAAGTATAGTAGTTGGAGGGGTAAGTGTTGTATAAGTATAGGAGTTGGAGGGGTAACTGTTGTATAAGTATAGTAGTTGGAGGGGTAAGTGCTGTATAAGGGTAGTAGTTGGAGGGGTAAGTGTTGTATAAGGATAGTATTTGGAGGAGTAAGTGACCGTATAAGTATAGTAGTTGGAGAGGTAAGTGTTGTATAAGTATAGTAGTTGGAGGGGTATGTGCTGTATAAGGGTAGTAGTTGGAGGGGTAAGTGTTGTAAAAGGTTAGTAGTTGGAGGGGTAAGTGCTGTATAAGGATAGTAGCTGGAGGGGTAAGTGCTGTATAAGGTTAGTAGTCAGACAGGTAATTGTTGTATAAGGATAGTAGTTGGAGGGGTAAGTGTTGTGAAAGGTTAGTAGTTGGAGGGGTAAGTGCTCAATAAGGATAGTAGCTGGAGGGGTAAGTGCTGTATAAGGTAAGTAGTCAGACAGGTAAATGTTGTATAAGGATAGTAGTTGGAGGGGTAAGTGTTGTAAAAGGGTAGTAGTTGGAGGGGTAAGTGTTGTATAAGAGTACTAGTTGGAGGGGTAAGGGTTGTAAAAGATTAGTAGTTGGAGGGGTAAGTGCTGTATAAAGATAGCAGTTGGAGGGTTAAGTGCTGTATAAGGGTAGTAGTTGGAGGGGTAAATGTTGTATAAGTATAGTAGTTGGAGGGGTAAGTGTTGTATAAGTATAGTAGTTGAAGGGGTAAGTGTTGTATAAGTATAGTAGTTAGAGGGGTAAGTGCTGTATAAGGGTAGTAGTTGGAGGGGTAAGTGTTGTATAAGGATAGTATTTGGAGGAGTAAGTGTTGTATAAGGGTAGTAGTTGGAGGGGTAAGTGTTGTAAAAGGGTAGTAGTTGGAGGGGTAAGTGCTGTATAAGGATAGTAGTTGGAGGGGTAAGTGTTGTATAAGGCTAGTAGTTGGAGGGGTAAGTGTTGTAAAAGGTTAGTAGTTGGAGGGGTAAGTGCTGTATAAGGGTAGTAGTTGGAGGAGTAAGTGTTGTATAAGGTTAGTAGTTGGAGGGGTAAGTGCTGTGTAAGGAAAGTAGCTGGAGGGGTAAGTGCTGTATAAGGTTAGTAGTCAGACAGGTAAATGTTGTATAAGGATAGTAGTTGGAGGGTAAGTGTTGTATAAGGGTAGTAGTTGGAGGGGTAAGTGTTGTATAAGGAGTGTAGTTGGAGGTAAGTAGTTGAAAAAAAGATTAGTAGTTGGAGGGGTAAGTGCTGTATGGAGATAGTAGTTGGAGGGAGGTAAGTGCTGTATAAGGGTAGTAGTTGGAGGGTAAGTGTTGTATAAGGAGTTATAAGGTAGTAGTTGGAGGGGTAAGTGTTGTATAAGGAGGTAGTAGTTGGAGGGTAAGTGTTGTATAAGGATAGTAGTTGGAGGGGTAAAGTGTTGTATAAGGGGTAGTAGTTGGAGAGGTAAGTGTTGTATAAGGGGTAGTAGTTGGAGGGGTAAGTGTTGTATAAGGGTATAGTAGTTGGAGGGTAAGTGTTGTATAAGGATAGTAGTTGGAGGGTAGGAGTGTTGTATAAGGGTAGTAGTTGGAGGGGTAAGTGTTGTATAAGGATAGTATTTGGAGGGTAAGTGTTGTATAAGGGTAGTAGTTGGAGGGGTAAGTGTTGTATAAGGATAGTAGTTGGAGGGGTAAGTGTTGTATAAGGGTAGTAGTTGGAGGGGTAAGTGCTGTATAAGGATAGTAGTTGGAGGGGTAAGTGTTGTATAAGGCTAGTAGTTGGAGGGGTAAGTGTTGTATAAGGGTAGTAGTTGGAGGGGTAAGTGCTGTATAAGGATAGTAGTTGGAGAGGTAAGTGTTGTATAAGTATAGTAGTTGGAGGGGTATGTGCTGTATAAGGGTAGTAGTTGGAGGGTAAGTGCTGTAAAAGGTTAGTAGTTGGAGGGGTAAGTGTTGTATAAGGGTAGTAGTTGGAGGGTAAGTGTTGTATAAGGGTAGTAGTTGGAGGGGTAAGTGCTGTATAAGGATAGTAGTTGGAGGGGTAAGTGTTGTATAAGGATAGTAGTTGGAGGGGTAAGTGTTGTATAAAGGTTAGTAGTTGGAGGGTAAGTGTTGTATAAAGGGTAGTAGTTGGAGAGGTAGTAAGTGTTGTATAAGGTTAGTAGTTGGAGGGTAAGTGCTGTATAAGGGGTAGTAGTTGGGAGGAGGGTAAGTGCTGTATAAGGTTAGTAGTCAGACAGGTAAATGTTGTATAAGGATAGTAGTTGGAGGGGTAAGTGTTGTATAAGGGTAGTAGTTGGAGGGGTAAGTGTTGTATAAGGGTAGTAGTTGGAGGGGTAAGTGTTGTATAAGGTTAGTAGTTGGAGGGGTAAGTGTTGTATAAGGATAGTAGTTGGAGAGGGTAAGTGCTGTATAAGGGTTAGTAGTTGGAGGGTAAGTGTTGTATAAGGAGTAGTAGTTGGAGGGTAAGTGTTGTATAAGGGTAGTAGTTGGAGAGGGTAAGTGCTGTATAAGGGTAGTAGTTTGGAGGGTAAGTGTTGTATAAGGGTAGTAGTTGGAGGGGTAAGTGCTGTATAAGGATAGTAGTTGGAGGGGTAAGTGTTGTATAAGGGTTAGTAGTTGGAGGGTAAGTGTTGTATAAGGAGGTAGTAGTTGGAGGGTAAAGTGTTGTATAAGGCTAGTAGTTGGAGGGGTAAGTGTTGTATAAGGGTAGTAGTTGGAGGGGGTAAGTGTTGTATAAGGGTAGTAGTTGGAGGGGTAAGTGTTGTATAAGGAGTAGTAGTTTGGAGGGTAAAGTGCTGTATAAGGTAGTAGTTGGAGGGGGTAAGTGTTGTATAAGGATGTAGTAGTTGGAGGGTAAGTGTTGTATAAGGGTAGTAGTTGGAGGGTAAGTGTTGTATAAGGGTAGTAGTTGGAGGGGTAAGTGTTGTAAAAGATTAGTAGTTGGAGGGGTAAGTGCTGTATAAAGATAGTAGTTGGAGGGTAAGTGCTGTATAAGGGTAGTAGTTGGAGGGGTAAATGTTGTATAAGGGTAGTAGTTGGAGGGTAAGTGTTGTATAAAAGGGTAGTAGTTGGAGGGGTAAGTGTTGTATAGGTTAGTAGTTGGAGGGGTAAGTGCTGTATAAGGGTAGTAGTTGGAGGGGTAAGTGTTGTATAAGGGTAGTAGTTGGAGGGGTAAGTGTTGTATAAGTATAGTAGTTGGAGGGGTAAGTGCTGTATAAGGGTAGTAGTTGGAGGGGTAAGTGCTGTATAAGGGTAGTAGTTGGAGGGTAAGTGCTGTATAAGGGTGAAGTAGTTGGAGGGGTAAGTGCTGTATAGGGGTAGTAGTTGGACAGGTAAGTGTTGTATAAGGATAGTAGTTGGAGGAGGTAAGTGCTGTATAAAGGGGTAGTAGTTGGAGGGGTAAGTGTTGTATAAAGGGTAGTAGTTGGAGGGTAAGTGTTGTATAAGTAAAAGGGTAGTAGTTGGAGGGTAAGTGCTGTATAAGGATAGTAGTTGGAGGGGTAAGTGTGCTGTATAAGGGTAGTAGTTGGAGGGGTAAGTGTTGTATAAGCTTAGTAGTTGGAGGGTAAGTGTTGTATAAGGATAGTAGTTGGAGGGTAAATGTTGTATAAGGATAGTAGTTGGAGGGTAGTAAAGTGTTGTATAAGAATTTAGTAGTTGGAGGGGGTAAGTGTTGTATAAGGGTAGTAGTTGGAGGGTAAGTGTTGTATAAGGGTAGTAGTTGGAGGGGTAAATGTTGTATAAGGATAGTAGTTGGAGGGGTAAGTGCTGTATAAGGGTAGTAGTTGGAGGGGTAAGTGTTGTATAAGGGTAGTAGTTGGAGGGGTAAGTGTTGTATAAGGTTAGTAGTTGGAGGGGTAAGTGTTGTATAAGGGTAGTAGTTGGAGGGGTAAGTGTTGTATAAGGGTAGTAGTTGGAGGGGTAAGTGCTGTATAAGGATAGTAGTTGGAGGGGTAAGTGTTGTATAAGGCTAGTAGTTGGAGGGGTAAGTGTTGTATAACGGGTAGTATTTGGAGGAGTAAGTGCCGTATAAGTATAGTAGTTGGAGAGGTAAGTGTTGTATAAGTATAGTAGTTGGAGGGGTAAGTGTTGTATAAGAAGTAGTTAGTAGTTGGAGGGTAAGTGTTGTGTAAAGGTTAGTAGTTGGAGGGGTAAGTGCTGTATAAGGATAGTAGTTGGAGGGTAAGTGCTGTATAAGGTTAGTAGTCGGACAGGTAAGTGTTGTATAAGGATAGTAGTTGGAGGGTAAGTGTTGTATAAGGCTAGTAGTTGGAGGGTAAGTGTTGTATAAAGGTTAGTAGTTGGAGGGTAAGTGTTGTATAAGGGTAGTAGTAGTTGGAGGAGTAAAGTGTTGTAAAAAGGTTGAAAGTAGTTGGAGGGTAAGTGCTGTGTAGAGGGTAGTAGTTGGAGGGTAAGTGCTGTATAAGGTTAGTAGTTGGACAGGTAAATGTTGTATATAAGGATAGTAGTTGGAGGGTAAGTGTTGTATAAGGGGGTAGTAGTTGGAGGGTAAGTGTTGTATAAGAGTATAGTAGTTGGAGGGGTAAGGGTTGAAAAAGATTAGTAGTTGGAGGGGTAAGTGCTGTATAAAGGTAGTAGTTGGAGGGGTAAGTGCTGTATAAGGATAGTAGTTGGAGGGGTAAGTGTTGTATAAGGGTAGTAGTTGGAGGGGTAAGTGTTGTATAAGGATAGTAGTTGGAGGGGTAAATGTTGTATAAGGGTAGTAGTTGGAGGGGTAAGTGCTGTATAAGGGTAGTAGTTGGAGGGGTAAGTGTTGTATAAGGGTAGTAGTTGGAGGGGTAAGTGTTGTATAATGGTAGTAGTTGGAGGGGTAAGTGTTGTATAAGGATAGTAGTTGGAGGGGTAAGTGTTGTATAAGGGTAGTAGTTGGACAGGTAAGTGTTGTATAAGGGTAGTAGTTGGACGGGTAAGTGTTGTATAAGGGTAGTAGTTGGAGGGGTAAGTGTTGTATAAGGGTAGTAGTTGGAGGGGTAAGTGTTGTATAAGGGTAGTAGTTGGAGGGGTAAGTGCTGTATAAGGATAGTAGTTGGAGGGGTAAGTGTTGTATAAGGGTAGTAGTTGGAGGGGTAAGTGTTGTAAAAGGGTAGTAGTTGGAGGGGTAAGTGTTGTATAAGGGTAGTAGTTGGAGGGTAAGTGTTGTATAAGGGTAGTAGTTGGAGGGGTAAGTGTTGTGAAAAGGTTAGTAGTTGGAGGGGTAAGTGCTGTATAAGGATAGTAGTTGGAGGAGTAAGTGCTGTATAAGGTTAGTAGTCGGACAGGTAAATGTTGTATAAGGATAGTAGTTGGAGGGGTAAGTGTTGTATAAGGGTAGTAGTTGGAGGGGTAAGTGTTGTATAAGAGTACTAGTTGGAGGGGTAAGTGTTGTAAAAGATTAGTAGTTGGAGGGGTAAGTGCTGTATAAAGATAGTAGTTGGAGGGTTAAGTGCTGTATAAGGGTAGTAGTTGGAGGGGTAAATGTTGTATAAGTATAGTAGTTGGAGGGGTAAGTGTTGTATAAGTATAGTAGTTGGAGGGGTAAGTGTTGTATAAGTATAGTAGTTGGAGGGGTAAGTGCTGTATAAGGGTAGTAGTTGGAGGGGTAAGTGTTGTATAAGGATAGTATTTGGAGGAGTAAGTGCCGTATAAGTATAGTAGTTGGAGAGGTAAGTGTTGTATAAGTATAGTAGTTGGAGGGGTATTTGCTGTATAAGGGTAGTAGTTGGAGGGGTAAGTGCTGTGTAAGGAAAGTAGCTGTAGGGGTAAGTGCTGTATAAGGTTAGTAGTCAGACAGGTAAATGTTGTATAAGGATAGTAGTTGGAGGGGTAAGTGTTGTATAAAGGGTAGTAGTTGGAGGGGTAAGTGTTGTATAAGAGTACTAGTTGGAGGGGTAAGTGTTGTATAAAGATTAGTAGTTGGAGGGTAAGTGTTGTATAAAGGATAGTAGTTGGAGGGGGTAAGTGTTGTATAAGGGTAGTAGTTGGAGGGGTAAGTGTGTTGTATAAGGGTAGTAGTTGGAGGGTAAGTGCTGTATAAGGATAGTAGTTGGAGGGTAAATGTTGTATAAGGATAGTAGTTGGAGGGTAAGTGCTGTATAAGGGTAGTAGTTGGAGGGTAGAAAGTGTTGTATAAGGAGTAGTAGTTGGAGAGGGTAAGTGTTGTATAATGGTAGTAGTTGGAGGGGTAAATGTTGTATAAGGATAGTAGTTGGAGGGGTAAGTGCTGTATAAAGGGTAGTAGTTGGAGGGTAAGAAGTGTTGTATAAGGGTAGTAGTTGGAGGGGTAAGTGTTGTATAAAGGTGAAGTAGTTGGAGGGGGTAAGTGTTGTATAAGGGTGTAGTAGTTTGAGGGGTAAGTGTTGTATAAGGGTAGTAGTTGGAGGGGTAAGTGCTGTATAAGGATAGTAGTTGGAGGGGTAAGTGTTGTATAAGGCTAGTAGTTGGAGGGGTAAGTGTTGTATAAGGGTAGTAGTTGGAGGAGTAAGTGTTGTATAAGGATAGTAGTTGGAGAGGTAAAGTGTTGTATAAGGTATAGTAGTTGGAGGGTAAGTGCTGTATAAGGGTAGTAGTTGGAGGGGGTAAGTGTTGTATAAAGGTTAGTAGTTGGAGGGGTAAGTGTTGTATAAGGATAGTAGTTGGAGGGGTAAGTGCTGTATAAGGGTTAGTAGTTGGAGGGGTAAGTGTTGTATAAGGAGTATAGTAGTTGGACAAAGGTAAGTGTTGTATAAGGCTGAAGTAGTTGGAGGGGTAAGTGTTGTATAAAGGGTTAGTAGTTGGAGGGGTAAGTGCTGTATAAAGGGTAGTAGTTGGAGGAGTAAGTGCTGTAAAAAGGTTAGTAGTTGGAGGGTAAGTGCTGTATAAGGGAAAGTAGCTGGAGGGTAAGTGCTGTATAAGGTTGAAGTAGTCAGACAGGTAAATGTTGTATAAGGATAGTAGTTGGAGGGGTAAGTGTTGTAAAAATAAGGGTAGTAGTTGGAGGGTAAGTGTTGTATAAGAGTACTAGTTGGAGGGGTAGTGTTGAAAAAAAGGTTAGTAGTTGGGAGGGTAAGTGCTGTATAAGGATAGTAGTTGGAGGGGTAAGTGCTGTATAAGGGTAGTAGTTGGAGGGGTAAGTGTTGTATAAGGATAGTAGTTGGAGGGGTAAGTGTAGTATAAGGATAGTAGTTGGAGGAGGGTAAATGTTGTATAAGGATAGTAGTTGGAGGGGTAAGTGCTGTATAAGGGGTAGTAGTTGGAGGTTAAGTGTTGTATAAGGAGTTGTAGTAGTTGGAGGGGTAAGTGTTGTATAAGGGTAGTAGTTGGAGGGGGTAAGTGTTGTGTATAAGGATAGTAGTTGGAGGGTAAGTGCTGTATAAGGGTAGTAGTTGGAGGGGTAAGTGTTGTATAAGGGTAGTAGTTGGAGGGGTAAGTGTTGTATAAGGGTAGTAGTTGGAGGGGTAAGTGTTGTATAAGGGTAGTAGTTGGAGGGGTAAGTGTTGTATAAGGGTAGTAGTTGGAGGGGTAAGTGTGTATAAGGATAGTAGTTGGAGGGGTAAGTGTTGTATAAGGGTAGTAGTTGGAGGGTAAGTGTTGTATAAAGGGTAGTAGTTGGAGGGGTAAGTGTTGTATAAGGCTAGTAGTTGGAGGGGTAAGTGTAGTATAAGGGTAGTAGTTGGAGGGGTAAGTGTTGTATAAGGTTAGTAGTTGGAGGGGTAAGTGCTGAATAAGGATAGTAGCTGGAGGGGTAAGTGCTGTATAAGGTAAGTAGTCAGACAGGTAAATGTTGTATAAGGATAGTAGTTGGAGGGGTAAGTGTTGTAAAAGGGTAGTAGTTGGAGGGGTAAGTGTTGTATAAGAGTACTAGTTGGAGGGGTAAGGGTTGTAAAAGATTAGTAGTTGGAGGGGTAAGTGCTGTATAAAGGATAGTAGTTGGAGGGGGTAAGTGCTGTATAAGGGTTAGTAGTTGGAGGGAGTACTAAGTGTTGTATAAGTATAGTAGTTGGAGGGGTAAGTGTTGTATAAGGATAGTAGTTGGAGGAGTAAGTGACGTATAAGTATAGTAGTTGGAGAGGTAAGTGTTGTATAAGTATAGTAGTTGGAGGGGTAAGTGCTGTATAAGGGTAGTAGTTGGAGGGTAAAGTGCTGTATAAGGATAGTAGTTGGAGGGGTAGAAGTGCTGTATATAAGGGAAAGTAGTTGGACAGGTAAAAGTGTTGTATAAGGATAGTAGTTGGAGGGGGTAAGTGTTGTAAAAGGAGTAGTAGTTGGAGGGTAAGTGTTGTATAAGAGTACTAGTTGGAGGGGGTAAATGTTGTAAAAAGATTGAAGTAGTTGGAGAGGGGTAAGTGCTGTATAAAGATAGTAGTTGGAGGGGTAAGTGCTGTATAAGGGGTAGTAGTTGGAGGGTAAGTGTTGTATAAGGATAGTAGTTGGAGGGGTAAGTGTTGTATAAGGATAGTAGTTGTTGGAGGGTAAAGTGTTGTATAAGGATAGTAGTTGGAGAGGAGTAAAGTGTTGTATAAAGAGTGATAGTAGTTGGAGGGAAAGTGTTGTATAAGAGTAGTATTGGAGGGTAAGTGTTGTATAAGGGTAGTAGTTGGAGTAAGGTAGAAATGTTGTATAAGGATAGTAGTTGGAGGGGTAAGTGCTGTATAAGGGTAGTAGTTGGAGAGGGTAAGTGTTGTATAAGGGTAGTATTTGGGAGAGGGTAAGAAGTGTTGTATAAGGGTAGTAGTTGGAGGGAGTAAGTGTTGTATAAGGGTAGTAGTTTGAGGGTAAGTGTTGTATAAGGGTAGTAGTTGGAGAGAGGAGTAAGTGCTGTATAAGGATAGTAGTTGGAGGGGTAAGTGTTGTATAAGGCTAGTAGTTGGAGGGTAAGTGTTGTATAAAGGGTAGTATTTGGAGGTAGTAAGTGCTGTATAAGTATATAGTAGTTGGAGGGTAGTAAGTGTTGTATAAAGTATAGTAGTTGGAGGGTAAGTGCTGTATAAGGGGTAGTAGTTGGAGAGGTAAGTGTTGTATAAGGTTAGTAGTTGGAGGGGTAAAGTGCTGTATAAGGATAGTAGCTGGAGGGGTAAGTGCTGTATAAGGGTTAGTAGTCAGACAGTGGTAATTGTTGTATAAGGGGTAGTAGTTGGAGGGGTAAGTGTTGTATAAAGAGCTAGTAGTTGGAGGGTAAGTGTTGTAAAGGTTAGTAGTTGGAGGGTAAGTGTTGTATAAGGGTAGTAGTTGGAGGAGTAAGTGTTGTAAAAGGGTTAGTAGTTGGAGGAGTAGAAAGTGCTGTATAAGGAAAGTAGCTGGAGGGGTAAAGTGCTGTATAAGTAGTTGAAGTAGTCAGACAGGTAAATGTTGTATAAGGATTAGTAGTTGGAGGGGTAAAGTGCTGTATAAAGGGTAGTAGTTGGAGGGGTAAGTGTTGTATAAGGGTAGTAGTTGGAGGGTAAGGGTTGAAATAAGGGTAGTAGTTGGAGGGGTAAGTGCTGTATAAAAGATAGTAGTTGGAGGAGTAAGTGCTGTATAAAAGGGTAGTAGTTGGAGGGAGTAAGTGTTGTATAAGGATAGTAGTTGGAGAGGGGTAAGTGTTGTATAAGGAAGTAGTTGGAGAGAGGTAAATGTTGTATAAGGATGATAGTAGTTGGAGGGAGTAAGTGCTGTATAAGGGTAGTAGTTGGAGGGGTAAGTGTTGTATAAAGGTAGTATTTGGAGGGGTAAGTGTTGTATAATGGTAGTAGTTGGAGGGTAAATGTTGTATAAGGATAGTAGTTGGGAGGGTAAAGTGCTGTATAAGGGGTAGTAGTTGGAGGGGTAAGTGTTGTATAAAGGGTAGTAGTTGGAGG